>NW_016803559.1:386689-419876 GCF_001698545.2 Rhinopithecus bieti
AAAAAAAAAAAAAAAAAAAAAAAAATATGGGAACAGAGAGATGGTATGAAGCAGCAAATTGTGATATACAGAATTAACTTTGATGGTAAAATAAAGAGATAGCCCTAAATGGCAAAACTGAAGTGCTCTGTTTAGTGCAAGAGTGAAAGTCTGTAAAAGTCTAGACAAAGATCTCATAATAATACAAATGAGTATGGTTGGTATACTCTACTGAGGACATATAATTAAATGTCCTAAGGTGCTTATAACCTTATTAATTATACAGTTTTTGGGGGGTTTTTTGGGTTTTTTCTTTGAGATGGAATCTCACTCTGACGCCCAGGCTGGAGTGCAGGGGCAGGATTTTGGCTCACTACAACCTCCGTCTCCCGGGTTCAAGCAATTCTCCTGCCTCAGCCCCTCAAGTAGCTGGGACTACGGGTGCCTGCCACCACGCCTGGCTAATGTTTTTTTGTATTTTTAGTAGAGACAGAGTTTCACCATGTTAGCCAGGATAGTCTCAATCTCATGACCTTGTGATCCGCCAGCCTCAGCCTCCCAAAGTACTGAGATTACAGGCATGAACCACCTACCAAACAGTACAATCTTGGTTTAAGTCCATGACTTGGAAACACCAGTAGTTCTGAAGTTAAAATATGTCAGTTTTGTGGCTGTCACACTCCTTTTCTACCCTGATTTCCACTGCCCCCATCTACCAGGTTAGTAATGTGTACCCCGACAGCTATGTCCTCTTCCACACACACAAAACACAGTGGTAGTCATATGGGAGGCAAGTAGCTTAAGAAACCAATCAGTGTGGTATACCAAGGAGACATTTACAGGGGCATTACATTTACAGAGCCTTCACCCTTTCCCAATCACATTCTTATTTAATAAATTTAAGAGGCTTTCAACATGTCTAATTCATGTTTGATACAGTAGAAAGCTCTTACTACTAGGCATCCACATTTTACTTGGCTTACCCTCATAAATCTAATCCTGCAGTATTTTGTTCCTTGACACTCAAAACGCATTCGTTAAAACAGCAATGTCCAATATTATTTGAACTCTACTACATACCTACTTTTTTTATTTTTTTACCTTTAAGCTCTGTTGGACTTGATATAGCTACATCTTTGTACTGGTTTTTAAAATTTAAAATCATGGCCAAAAATACTCAATAAACATTTTGAGGTGTCTGCTAATTATTAGGGAAGGGGTCAACAACATGAAGATGCATATATGTTTAACATGTTGTCTTGCTTTATTCCTCTTCAGAAAGAGATTTGGTCGTTGCAGAAGAAAAGTATAAAAAATATTTTTTCAAGCTTTTATGTTGAGAAGACTGTGAAAAGTTCACATCCATGGTTATAATTTGTTTCTCTTGGATCTAAACATACACCCACCCATTGGCTTCAGAAAACTACTTGGACAGAAATCCTAGGAGAGTGATACTTCCTGGAAGTTTCAATTGGAGGAGGGAAAAAAAAAGAAAAGAAAGAAAATCTTTCTATGGAAGGACAGCCAGTAGCAAATAATACGAATGTTAATACCAATTTGTAAAAATCTATTCTTACACAAAAGATACATTCATTGACTCAACATGTTTCTTGAGTAATTATTAAGAGGGTGATTTGCAAAAGGATTCACACTCTCACATATTTGATATGTGGTAAGATTCTGTTAAATATTAAGCAAAATGGTTCAGTATGAAAAATTTATGTATCCACAGTTTTGCTGGCCAAATTCCTATCGCCAGCATCCTTCTCTTTACCACTAAATTGCTGTTGACTGGCTGCCACTCAAGCAATCGGCTCCCTAGGGGAAAGCCAGCAATCTTACATCCATACGCCCCACACCCTAATAACTTAGGCTTGTAGTCGGTAGTCAATGGAACATTTTATGAGTTAATCAATAATTGCACCTAATTCATTAAGTGGTGTACAGCTACAAACCAAATCCCAGTAAAACAAACAAAAAATGAACTCAGTGTAGCCATCATTCCTCATCCTTTCCTCCCTTTCTATGCGGACTCACATTGTTGTCCTTTCTCTGCATGTATTTCCACTACTGAAATTACCCATTCAAATTCTTTTTTTTTTTTTTTTTTTAATTTTTTTGAGACAGAGTCTCACTCAGTCACCAGGCTGGAATGCAGTGGCGCCATCTCAGCTCACTGCAACCTACGCCTCCTGGGTTCAAGCGATTCTCCTGCCTCAGCCTCCCAAGTAGCTGGGACTACAAGGCCACCACACCCAGCTAATTTTTGTATTTTTAGTAGAGACGGGGTTTCACCATGTTGACCAGGATGGTCTCGACCTCTTGATCCACCTGCCTCAGCCTCCAGCCTCCCAAAGTGCTGGGATTACAGGCATGAGTCGGGGCACCCAGCCCCAATTTGAATTCTCAATATCAGTCTGTCTTACTGTGAACTCAGCAGCTCAGTCTTCTTACTCACCTTTGAATCCCTAGCCTGGCACACAGTAAGACTGGGCACCAATTTATTTCATAATAAGGAAAAACAAATACCAAAGATAGTTCCTTAAATCTGTATTCTCAATCTTTGTGTTATTACAGTGGTAAGCATAATGAATTTAATTGGCAACAACAAAATTCACTATTACAATTAAATATTTGATCCTAGTCACCTTTATAATACCCCAAAAAGGTATATATACCACCAGGTATTACCGCACAGAGAGAAATACAAGATCATTACTGGACCCAGAAATGACATCTAGTAGCTATAGATAAAAGAAATATGAAATGAGGCTTCCTTGGCCTAGGGAAATTAGGTAATCTTCTGGGAAACCCAGCATATATTTCTGAAACACAGATACTTGTAATTGCCTCTGCAAGGCTCTTGTATGGGTTCAAACCCTGAGAGCCCGCCAACACACAACACAAGACGGTGTGTAGCAACACGCTGTTTTAATGAGCGCCTGGGTGCAGGCAGGCTGAGGCTTAAAATGGCGTCAGCAACCAAAGAGGACGGGGCAGGTGTTTTATAGTCTCCTGTAAACAGGAAGTGTCTCGGTCTGACATAACTGCTACGTAGTACCCAGACGGCCTCCCTCTCCATCTTCAGGGGGTATGTGTCTTCCGGCCAGCTTTCTTCCTGCTTCTGCTATCTTGCTGACGCACGCTGGCTGCTGGCGCAAGTGACCTTGCTCCTTGGGACTGGGCCTGAGGAGGGAGGAGTTATTCATTCCCTTAAGCTTCCAGGGCCCGAGGAGAATCTTTCATTCCTATTTGGTTATAGAAAAGGTAAAGCAGAGTAGGTTGCCCCAGTGTTAATTTTTTAAAAATATACTGCCACCATCAGGGTTACCCTTGGCTTGGATGAAAAATTTTTTAAAAACCAACCCAAGCTTCCAGGTATACAGTTAAAAATAGGCAGTATACGACCAAACCTAACAATAGCTCTGTTACCGATATTAAGCCACAGTATACCAGGAATAAAACTTGGGGTTGGGAGAAACATCATAAAGTTATTTGTGAGTTTACGGTACACACATTTACAAATCACAAGGCTGTGAAAGAGACATCTAGTAGATGGCAAACCAACCCAGCAGGGAGTCACTACCACTCCAGCAAAATCCACTGGCGGAGTAAGCAGGATGCCAAGAATGTGAAAGACTAAAATGGGCTAACAGTAATGTAGCCCCTTTTCCAAGATGACCCTGAGCTGTAACATAGTGCATGAAGGAACCAGGGGCAGTTAGATCTGATCAGGAATCACACTTCAAGGACAAGCTGAGACCCAGAAAATCACTTACCTGATCATCTACCCACGAGCCATACAACTAATGACATACAGAATTGGGATATGGCTGTGCAACAGGAGAGGGCAGGGCAGAGTATGTCCTGGGAAAAACCTAGCGCTGGGATTCACCACTGACACATGGGCTGGATAGAAATGGAACCAGAGGAATGAACAGCCCCTGCAGACTGTGTTGTATGAGAAAAGACGGCCTCCAGATGCAACAGGTCAACTGGACTTTGCATGGTCTGCCCAGGCCACAAAAGGACTGTGTCTGCAGTTGTACCTATAAAAACTGAAGTATGACAGACAAGGACATATCTATGACTACACTCACTGAAAGGATACACATGTTTATATATTATACTTAAACATATAGAAAAGTGTATGTACTGTGAAAAACATAAATCTTGGGGCCCCCAAATCACTAAGCCAAAAGGAAAAGTCAAGCTGGGAATTGCTTAGGGCAAACCTGACTCCCATTCTTTTTAAAGTCACCGATCTGCTCACTGAGATAAATGCATATCCGATTGCCTCCTTTGGAGAGGATAATCAGAAACCCAAAAGAATGCAACCATTTGTCTCTTATCTACCTATGACCAGGAATCCCCCTCCCCACTGAGTTGTCCCGCCTTTGCTTCAAGTTGTCCTGCCCCACCTTTCCAGAAAGAACCTATATTCATCTTACATATGTTGACTGATGTCTTATGTCTCTCTAAAATATGTAAAACAGGCTGGCCGGGCATGGTGGCTCACACCTGCTATCCTAGCACTTTGGGAGGCCAAGGCGGGCAGATCACGAGGTCAGAAGATCGAGACCATCCTGGCTAACACGGTGAAACCCGTCTCTACTAAAAATACAAAAACTTAGCCGGGCATGGTGACGGGCGCCTGTAGTCCCAGCTACTCGGAAGCTGAGGCAGGAGAATGGCGTGAACCCAGGAGGCGGAGCTTGCAGTGAGCTGAGATTGCGGCACTGCACTCTGGCCTGGGCAATAGAGCGAGACTTCGTCTCAAAAAAAAAAAAAAATGCCTAGGCAGGCAGATCATCTGAGGTCAGGAATTCGAGTCCTGCCTGGCCAATATGGTGAAATCACTCCAGCCTGGGTGACAGAGTGAGACCCTGTTTCAAAAATAGTAATAAAATAAAATGTATAAAACCAAACTGTGCTCTGATCACCACAGGCACATGTTGTCAGAACCTCCTGGGGTCATGGGTGCAGGTTTTCAACCTTGGCAAAACAAGATTTCTAAATTGACTGAGACCTGTCTCAGATATTTGGGGTTCATAGTACATACTATATAACTGAACAAAAAGGTGAAATGTAGCACTCATAAAAATTAACTTAGCTGTCATACTTAACTTTCCCTTTGTCATGATCTGCCTGATCCTTTCCTCCTCCTATGGTTGACCTCACTCTCATGATTTAGACTAGCTCTGTTCAAGCAGTTTGAGTTCAGCCATATTTTGGAATGCTGTCATATCCTGCTTCCCAATCATTGTCTATCTCCTCCCACTGTCCCCCTAAAATTCCAGGTTAACCATATTGGAACATATAAATTCAATAGCACAGTTATGAATAGATAAGGAAACTTGTTTTTCCTGTTCTGTTATCTGTATATCTTAAGTAAATACTCTTCCCATTGGACCTCAGAGTAACAAGGGAGCCAGAGATACTTTGTCTCTTCTGGGGAGAGGGACTGGCCCCAGTGTCTGAGCCTCCTTGGAGGGTTTCCTCTCACTTATACCCCTTAGCTACAAAAGAACATCCATATAAAGAGTTGGTTTCTGCCATAAAGTTTACTGTAACAGGATCTGTCCTGTACCAATTGTGCATTTATCTTTAAAAGACACAGATGGAATGGCATGATCAAGAGCTTGGAATCATTCTATAAAACAAGCCCAACTGATGCCCAGACATAAACAAACACTGGAACCCCTGTGTACCTCCGCCCCAGATGACAGGAGTCAGGCGAGCACAGAATCAGCTCTTGTTGGAAATCAGTGAGCCGGCTCTCCAGGACAGGTCAGGGCTTATGTGATCAGATCTTTACTTGCTTCAAAGCCTTCTTAAGAGTTATAATACAGACTTGTTACACTTATATGATCCTGGAAAACATCCAGAATGACTAGCCTATGTCTTTCTGACACACATCTTCTGTAGGTAATAAATATACACACTTTCTACAAACTGTGAACTTTCAAATGAGTCCATCTAATGAACGAATGAATGCCCTATAGATTAACACTTCCCAAATTAAGTCCTACTACCTTAAGAATTTGTGGCGATGCATCACCCTATTTTGCAAAGGGAAAACAAATGAGTTTAAAAGGATAATGCTGTTGTTTTAACCTATGCAAACATATTTATAGACAAGAGACTAGAAATGTTCAAGCAAAATGGTAACGGTAATTATTCCTGAAATGTGGGTACCTGGAAATTTTGCTTTATTTGCATTTTTCTGTTACCAAGTTTTCTGCACTGAACATGTGTTATAATTTTCAAAATTTAAATAAAGTCCATTAAAATTTAAAATGTAGAGTTTTCGCCCTTTACTCTGTACTCCTTAACAGTTTTTCTTTTCTTTTCTTTTTTTGAGACAGCTCACTCTGTCACCCAGGCTGGGGTGCAGTGGTGCAATCTGGCCCACTGCAACCTCTGCCTCCCGAGCTCAAGTGATTCTCCTGCCTTAGTCTCCCGAGTAGCTGGGACTACAGGGGTGCACCACCACGCTTGGCTAATTTTTGTATTTTTTAGTAGAGATAGAGTTTCACCATGTTGGCCAGGCTGGTCTTGAACTCCTGACCTCAAGTGATCCACCCATCTCGGCCTCCCAAAGTGCTGGGATTACAGGCATGAGCCACCGAGCCCGGCCCTCCTTAACAGTTTTAAGGGCAGTATAAAACAGGATAACTAAGTCCCAACAAAGTTATAATAAACTGGTATTGTGTCATGTGGTATAGATTTACCAAAAACACAGAGCTACATTCATACTATTCCTCTTTGAGCTTGGCACTATACACAAGAAATCACTGGACTCTGAGCAGCTTTCAGACACTGTTACATCAGAGGACTTTTCTTTAAGTTAGATTTTAACTGGATTTAAAAGAATGAAAGGAATTTCCTGGATTTTATCACAGCAATTTCCCAGGAGATTTTTCCCTCAGTTCTTAATACAAGGATTAAAGCCACTTAGCAAATTAGAGAGTGTACTTGCCACTTAAAATGCTATTAAGATCATGTAAATTAAGAGGTCTTTAAAAAGCAATACACATCAACAAAAGACTTAAGAGTTCCTGCTCAGAAGTTGTTTTAACAGTTTCCTATGAAGGTAGTTAAAAAGCATCAACCATCTGAGGTCACATCTAAGTGTAGGGGGATCTACTTTCAGACCACACAGAGCTATGAAGGGATCAGGGAACACATATCTACATTAGATCAAGAAAGAGCCTTTCTTTGTTATATGACAAGTGTTACTGTCAAATTTTCTCTACGACTTCATTAAAATATCAAGCACAATACATGCACAATTTAACACAGCACAAGGCGGACAGGGACATATTTTTCAGGACTGTAAAATGGCATCTGCAGAATGTCTCAAAGGAGTGACAAAGGGACTTCTTTAGCTGTAACAAAGAGAACAATGTTTCCAGTAGGACACTACAGGACTATTGCATTTCGGGGGGGGAAAGCAGTGAAAATTAACACAAAACACAGCTAAACATGGAGAATGACAGTCTGTAGGGAAGAATTAAAAGAAACTATTGAGGACACAAGTTTCACTCATTATTGTATATAAGAGCACCTAATGTTTTAAAAATCGAGTAATTGCAAATGTTAAGTTTGCAAATAAAATTATAACTAAAAAAAGCACAAAATAACCTTATCAATTGAATTAATTTTGGATTCATAAGCCCTGTATTTCTATAATTCCTGTTAAAAGGTAGTTTATAAACAAGCAATAACAGTATTATGAAGCAATCTATGTGTATCATTTCATTTAATTTCTCATGACTACTCTATGAGAAATACTATCAATGACTCCATTTTACAAGTAAGGAAATTGAAGCTTAGAGATATAGCTCAGCATCAGGCAGATTTGAATTTCAATTCCAACTCCTTCACTTACTAGCTATGAGACTTTGACTTTCTTTCCAAGATACTTTGAATTCCAAGACTATGAAAATCAAATAATTTTCACATGGATTAAGGACAAATTATTTTCAAAAATGGGACAAGAACTTTCCTATAACATCATACAAAATGGAGCTAGTTGCTTAAGGAATTGGGGTGTGGGGAAATTGGGATATACCTACCCAAGACCAACCAAGTAACACTTTCAAAACACTGTTAAAAGAGTAGCTTAAGAATGCCTTAGGGAAAAAACGAAGAGAAGGAATGATGAGAATTAGGATTAATTACAAAATAAATATCATGTCTGAATAGACTGGATGGATGGAAAAAGACAATCAGGATACTAAACTGATTATTCCTCACTTTATCTGAGGTTTATGTGCTTAGTTATCTTCAGTGGACAGTACTCTAAAAAACTATTTGATGACTTCTATATTGTGCAAAACAACTTCAGTCATAGTTACAAACAGTAGACTCTGATTATAGTAAATAAAACCAGTAAATAAGTTAGCAACAGGTAAATTTTTCTCCCTATGACTATTTGTTTCATAAATTGTCAATCCTAGTTTAAATCCCAGAACACTGTTACCCAACTAATCTTCCTAAACTCCAGTTCTGATCATATCATTCATCTGTGCAGGAAACCTCAGTGACTCCACTGAGTGAGGAAAGCAAACCCAGAAAGCAATTCTTTCACCTCGAATAGAGTCCTCCACACTCTGGCCTGACTCTCCTTTTCCAGACGTATGCTCAGTTCTGCCCAGGATGAATGCTATCATTCTGGAGGTAAAAGCCCTGTCTCCAGGCTCAATCCTCAAGCCTCTTCTCAAAAGGCAGCCACCCAAGTAGAATGCCCATAATCACAAGCACCACTGTAGAGTCCAGTTACCAGGCTATGACTTGCCTGCCTACCCCAGCTCAATGCTGTTCTTCTCTCTCCCAGATGCCACAGCGTCCCCTACCCTGTGTAGGGTACTCAGAGTCCAGTGATTTCTCGTGTATAGTACTTTCCTACACTCAGGCCCAATGCACCCATCTTATCCACCTTACCAAACAAGTCTGTCTTAAATTACTATGATTAGGATATTGTAAAAAGCTGTGCATTTCCTTTCCTACACTCAGGCGCAATGCACCCATCTTATCCACCTTACCAAACAAGTCTGTCTTACTTATCTCTGTATGCACCACAGCAACCAAACATACCCTTTTGCACAAAGTTCTACTTCATATATATGTTGGGCAGAAAGAAACGATAAGAAAAATCCAGCATGCCTAAGTTTTCAAACCATTCTAGGCATTATAATCCTACTTTTCTATTATCCAAGATAATCATCTTAATGATTCAATAAAGTTATTGTAATATTAAGTCAAACAGCACTCTACTGGAACAAATATTATTTCGGCCCATTTGTAGTAAGAAATCTCATGTCATCTTTTAAGATTCCTATTAAGAAAATGTGGGAAGCATGGTATTTACTATCTTCACCCTGCATGATTGCTTCTCATGGATTAAGACTGGCCTACTGGGTCACTAGCTTCAAAAGATATCAAATTCTAAGAAAAGCAAGAAGAAACTAGAAATGTCTCTAGAAGACATGCTAAAATTAATTGGGGGGTTATACAATCCTCCTGAATCATAGTAATTTTACATCTGGAAAGGACCCAAGAAAATAACTTAGCTAACCCTTTATTGTGCAGATATTGGAGAATCAAAGAAATTTTAGACTAAGCCAACTGACTGAAATAGCAGCTTTTTACAATATCCTAGGCAAAGGCAGAAACCTAACCTCCTGGCAAAAAAAATAGTTGCCAGGTATTTCTCATTTGCATAAACATGTTAAATCAACCAGGCAATGAGCTGAAATCAATTAGGTGATAAGCTCATGTTTCTGAATGAATTTACCCCTCAGTGTTTTCTCAAATGGAGCTCACTTTTGCCAAATACACTTTCCTCTTGTTATCTCTGTCTTCCCAATGTACCTCTCACTGTGGACTTTCCAATTTCCTATAGATGTAAATACCATATAAAGATGTGGAATAGTGGCTTTGTAAAAAACAAAAAAAAATACAAGCATCACTATAATCTCTCATCCGTGTATAACATTTATGAGACTGGGGTAGGGGGGATCTTCTTCCTTCACTGCTCAAGTTGGTACTAAAATCACAGCAGAAAATAGGAACACAGAATGCCTGGAAAAGTGAAGGGTGCCTATCCAGGAAAGCTCACAACTGAGGCATAAGACAAGAAATGTGCTATTACTTTTTTCTTCTGCAACCCCTCAAATATAATTTGTAACAGTTACACATAACTTTCAGGAAGAAAAATACAAGCTGTCTTCCAGGAAATCTGGCCAACCCAACTACCAAAATCCTAACCCGTACCATACATCAACGGGTTAATGGCACCCTATGAAACAAAATTCACAGGCAATCCTTCCATTTGAGGACAATAACACAGTAAATAACAGAAATACCACTTGCCCCACAACCAAACACCCCAAGGAAAACAGCAACTCACATTTATCAGTAGTAAATTCACTGGGTAAACCATAGACCTCCTCAGAACTCACACCTGCAGCCCAGGCTGTGATCACTGCTACCACCTTGCTTGCTGGCACCGTGCAATCCAAGGACGCCTGGATTACGATAAACGCCTTAAGTACAGTGCTGACACAATCCAGTCCTAGTGCTTAAGTCAGAGGTGGCCCAGCGCTGGGTCAGGAAATAATGAGACAGATAACAGAGCCCAAAGGTAAACATAAATATCTTTAGGAAGCAGCATTGCTTCTCCAATCATGAAATGGATTCCCAAATTATTTTACTTATTTTTTTCCAGAGCCAAACAAAAACAGATGACAAATAATTCCAAATGATCTGGAGAGAATGCAGCTCCATTATTATTTAAATATAATGAATAATAAACAAAGACTAAAGAGAAATGAGATCCCACCTAGCAACGCAAGAAACTTTCTGCCAAGTATATTACAACTATACACTTCTCTAAGAGAAGAGAGCGTACATGTGTGCACACACGCTATCACTCAAGTGTGCTTAGACTATAAAGTGGTGTGGCTGCTTCTCCAGAAGCTCACAGAATCAGTCACATCTACATCCTGACACTTCCATGGTGAACAAATTGAGGGACAGGGAGAGCTCCAATGCCTCCTCTGAGACAAGCAGCTGAGAGCGCAAGGGAAAGAGAAAGAGAGCGCATGAGAGTGAACAAGCATGTGCAAGCAAGCAGTCAGTCAAAACAGAGATTCTTTATATTACACTGAATAAACTTTTTGGTACAACACTAGAGAACAAGTTAAGTACAGCATTATAAGAAGTGCAGAGTGCTGCCAGAAAAAAAAGAATTCTTTTTTTTAGTTCTCTTTCTTCCTACTCTATCTAGCCACTCAGGCCAGTTTCCATCATCTTTCTCCAACACTTAAGCTGTCATCTCTACTGGAGTTTCCCCACCCACCCCATGCATTTGAAAACCTTCTGGAAAAGAACCAAAAGTATAACCAACTTTTCAAAATGACTTTCAGAGTTAGTCCCACCCTAATATTTGGCTGTTTATCCCCCTTATTTCTTGATCTCTTTCCATTCTTTCTTCCTGTCCTTCTTTCCCTACCTACAAGTAGATCCCAGCAACAAAAGTCACTTCCTTTTTTCCCTGCTCTCCTTAGACTTTCGAAACTAAATTCTCCATTGCCCCCACACCAGCTTCAATTCTTCCTTCAAGATAAAGAAAGCCAAGAAACGCACACAATTGTCAATAAGTCTTTAGGATGCCAAATTTAATGTTCTAAACATTTCTGTGGAAGAGTATTTCCAAGCAAAACAAAAACTAACGATTCTCCATCATCTATTGTTCAGATATTCCTTCTCATCTCACCAAATTCACCTGAGCTGTCATATATAGATTTTTCTAGATTTAGACTAAGGTCAAATGCAAATAAATGTGAGTCTGAAGGCAGGATTACTGCCTCAAAAAGAACTTTAACTACCTGTTGATTGAACGTATGCCAATCATGCCAGACTTGCTTATTCTTCAGAGGCATTCCTTCGATCATCAGTGCCAGCACAACTATAAACACACACAGAGAAGAGACCTTGTCCTCAAATTAGCCCCAAATGCACTCAGAACGTTTTTGACAAGTCCTAGCAATGAGAACACACAAGGCCCTCTGCTAGCACTACGGAGTTGAGGGAAAGTGGAGGGGAGAAAGAAGAAGGGGAATGACAATACAATAGCCTTGTCCCTGAGGAGCTGATAACCTAGACCACTAACACAGACAACCTCATGGAAAGTTAACATTAATAAACGGGTTAAATTTCAAGGTGACATTAGAATAAATGCCGTAAGACTGTGTATGAGCAACTGCTAAAGGAATTACACAGCTACAAATTCCTATAGGAATTCAGCAAAATGAAGCAAATATATTCCAGAGTAAAAGGAATTTGCCATGTGAGATGAGATAGTTACTTTGGCAAAATCATTTTAAAAGCTTTAATGGATTTATTGGTTTTAATATGGCAGAAGAGAAATACTTCAGATATGGCCGTGTGTTTTTAACCTCTATTCCTTTCAGGTTCACATCAAATAACCCTAAAATGGCAACAATCCAGCCACATCATAATGGTTTTCAAACTTCTTCCAATTGCTTGGGCCAAATTAACTAAACAGCTGTGTTTGGGTGGTCTCAGTTTTTCACTCAAAGTTATAATTAGATAGATTTAACCCTCGGAGTCAATGATCTTTTAAGTCCTCCTAGAGGAAAACAATACTTTATAAATTTTCCCCAGTAGATAAAGTAAAACAGGCAGAGTGGTATAGTGAAAAATGTTCTGGAATAGGTGGAACCAATTGTAATTCCAGTTATGAAAACAATAGTAGTTTTAAGTAAGTTATTTTATTTCACTTTACTAAATTTCCTATCAGTAAAATTAAAAGAGGAGGGATTAGTTATCTCTTTTTAAGTGTCACTTAGTTATAAAATTCTACATTTCAAAAAAAAAATCACTTGGCATTGCAAAGAGCACACAAAATAACACTGAGTGGAAAATGACAACAAAATCAGAATATGAGCCTCACTTTGTGAAATGTACAAAAATATGTGTTTACTTAAAGATTTATTCCATAAGCCATGAATGTAGGGTACAAAGATAAAAACAATATAATATTAACAGTGAAGGTGGAAATGAGGCCAGCTCTCATTTTATTATTTATGCTATTTCCAATTCTAGTTAATAAACATATAAAACGATCCAATCCTTTGACCCCAAGCTGGACATTTTGAATCAGAGCTCTTCAGCCTCTCGAAATACACTGCCAATCAGAGTTGTCTTAGAAACACTGTAAGCCCAGTCTTCAATTAGGGGGAAAAGAGAAGGGGCAAACCCACAACTTTGTTTTTACACTACTACTTTTCTCATCTAGTCTAAAATCCCTTTCTCCACCCCATCCCCTCCTCACAAAAACCTCTTGGGAGTGACTGAACGCAAGTAACCTAAAACTGGAATTTCTGGAACTGTATGGTTTTCAAAAACCATCATACTGTCATCTCCCTACTTCACACACGCCCAGAACTGGATTTCATACTTATTTTCACAACAAAATCTCCCAGTGGTACTTAAACATTTTCTTTTTCCTTTTTTCAAAAGCATAGGCAGGTTATATCAGAAAAAAGAGGAGAATAATTTGGCACCTGTGGAGGTGATGTCATTAACCAGCCATGGGTCTGAATTGTCCCTGGAATGAAGCTTGCAGCTTGAATCTCTGAGCCCACCCAACGCTGTTGAACATAAAATACACTCACATTTGACTGGCTCTGCTTAGGAAACCCTGTACTTACAATTTATCAGCTTTAAACTTTTTATAGAACGTAGCATCAAATATTGTCAAGGATCATCCTTGGAAGGCCAAACTTTACAGCTCTAAACCTTTATTTAATATCTGGCAGGCCTGTGAACGACTCCTTCTGCATGCCTATCTATAGACAGTCCCTGATTCATGATAGGTTGTATTCCAAAAGCCTGATTTTGAGTCACCAGCTTGAAAAAAGAACTATGCATCCTCCCCAACAACAGATGGAGTGAAGGCTTGATTGAAGAAAGGGTGGGCACAGTGGGGGAGTGAGACCGACAGAGAATGACAAAAGTGAACCTGGGGGTGTAAGCTTCAATCCTCAATCTGCAAAATGAGGTTAAGGAAATCTAAAACAAGGCAGGTAGAATAACAGTTTCTTGACATAAACACTAAATAAATGTTAGCTACTGTTATTATTTTCTCTCTTTACAGAAACAGTCATTAAAGGGAGTATTAATTCCCTAGGCCTACCGAAGGAAGTTCAATTAATCTATTAACACACCTGAAAGTACTTGAAAACCACAAATCCTAACAACACTTCTAAGGAAAGCATGCAATAAGGAGTTCCGAGCAGCACACATGTGCTCTCCAGAGGAAGAAGTGCACTCTCCATTCACGCCAGACAGTGCAATGCAGAATCCTTACCCCCGCCACTCCTCCAGCAAGGAGCCCACCCAGAAATGGGGTGCCTGAAAAGGAGATAGGATGTGAACTCTGAACTCTAACAGACTAGTGGTGAAGGGCTACAGAAATCTAAGCCTCTGCCCAAATCACCCAACTCCCCACTACACAACTCCCAGTCACCTTTCCCTTCCTTTTTAGGAGCCACCAAACGTAGCCCTCCTGCTTCCCACTGCCAACATCTGTCCAGGACGGTCATGTACAAAGAAAAACCAGACTCTTCACCTTCCAAATTCAGTCTAGAAAGCAACATAAAGCTTTGCAACTATCTATCAAGATTTTATTATCCATAACAATCAAGAAATGGGTAAGAAAAGCCCAAATATGTTTGTCTGTTTTTACTTACATTTCAAAGGCAAAGGCAAAAATCACACTCAGACGTCAATGCTAATATAGATATACTTAAAGTAGTCAAGACAACAGAAAAAGGAAGAAGCCGCAACTTCTATCTTGCAATTCCCAAGACGGTGCTTACTTGATCTTTTACAGAGTTTTGTTTTTTTTTTTTTTTTTTTTTTTTTTTACCTTCACAACCCTCTAAAAATTAGTCAGTTTTCAATTATCTACTGTTGGTGATGTGTTTTGTAGGCAACGACATAACTACATTCCAGAAACTCTCTCCCTGTGACCCAAAGCACATCAAAAGTCCCTCTCCTCATTGCACAGCTTTAACAGACACAAGATCTTAGAGATGTCCCAGACCCTGACATTTGTCTAATCTATTTCTCCCAGTCTGACAGTGAAGCTGGAGCTATCTGGGTGGAGCCAGAAGTTCAACCAGTATCTCTGGACCATGCTTTTCCCCACCATTCTACAATGTTTAAAGTCAGTGGAAAAAGGAGTGTTGAGGGGGAGCCGGAATCTCAAGCCAAGCCTTCACATATATAATGTATTCCAAATGTGAACAGTTTTTAGTTATTACCCGTATTCTTGCTCCTTTCTATAAGGCACAGGGCAGAGGACTATGCGAGTGTGTATGCATTCCTACTTAAAAGGCAAATCTCAGTGATCCTGTTCTTCTCACTATCTCAGTTACCCATTCCCACGGTCATGCCCCAAGAACTGGCTTTCAAATTTTTCCAACTGTGACCCAGAGGAAAATATTTACATCCCAACCCAGTTCACAAATGCACAGTAAACACACCCAGTTTTAATGAAAACAATATCTTTAAATGACTATGTGATCACCCTGATCAAGACTCAAGGCTAAGCTTGGGGAGTTCATGCTAAATCTAGCCCCAACCCTTCCACTCAAAAAGCCTTCTCCCTGACAGCAGATTGCCTCAGCCAGAAAAAAAGGGGGCATCTCTTTCCTCCCCTTCCTTATTTCGTTCCTTTCCCAAGAGGAATCCTTCTTGTTGTGTGTTAGGTTTTCTTTTGGAATTTTTTTTTTTTTCTGCTCTGTCACCCATGCTGAAGTGCACTGGCTTGATCTTGGCTCACTGCAACCTCTGCCTGCCTGCCAGGTTCAAGCAATTCTCATGCCTCAGCCTCCTGAGTAGCTGGGATTACAGGTACCCACCACCACACCCAGCTAATTTTTGTATTTTTTAGTAGAGACGAGGTTTCACCATGTTGGCCAGGCTGGCCTTGAACTCCTAACCTCAAATGATCCGCCTGCCTCAGCCTCCCAAAGTGCTGGGATTACAGGTGTGAGCCACCACACCCGACCAACTTCTTTTTAAATTCACTTAAGGCCGGGCACGGTGGCTCACGCTTGTAATCCCAGCACTTTGAGAAGCCGAGGCAGGCAGATCACTTGCGGTCAGGAGTTCGAGACCAGTCTAGCCAATGACAAAACCCGGTCTCTACTAAAAAAAAAAAAAAAAAAATTAGCCAAGTGTGGTGGCACGTGCCTGTATTTCCAGCTATTCGGGAGGCTAAGGCAGGATAATCGCTTGAACCCAGGAGGTAGAGGTTGCCGTGAGCCGAGATCACGCCACTGAACTCCAGACTAGGTGACAGAGTGAGACCCTATCGCAAAAAAAAAAAAAAAAAAAGATTCATTAAAAGTTCCATAGGAGTTAGATTTTTTAGCATTTTTTTTAAAATGCTGGTCATGACTCTCTAATATTAGGTTTTGAAAAATCCTGCCCTAGACTTATTACTCTATATAATCATCTCATTTCATGCACCCCAACCTCTGAATATCTATCTTTCCAGCTCAATCTCTCTTCTCCAACAATTCTGTAACGCTGAGGATCCTATGCCCATACCACCTTCCCAGTGCCCCAATCTTCACTCCCTTCCTTAAGCAGCTTGGGTCCCATGGGCCCCAATCACATCTTAACTCCTTTGCCCCGCCCTACCTCCAGCACACTCACCCTCTTTATGGTTACATTTAACTTGGCCTTACTTCAGATGTGCACCCAAGCAGCCAAAATGAAAATAGCCACAATAACTTTTCTCAATATAAATTCACAGCCACAAACTTTAAGCAGACTGATATGGTTTGGCTCTATGTCCCCACTCAGATCTCACCTTGAATTGTAATAATCCCTGTGTGTCAAGGGCAGGACCAGGTGGGCAGTTTCCCCCACGCTGTTCTCCTGATAGTGAGTTCTCACAAGATATGATAGTTTTATAAGGGGCCTCCCCCTTCACTCAGCACTCATTCTCTCTCCTGCTGCCCTGTGAAGAGGTGTCTGTCTTCCACCATAACTTTGTTTCCTGAGGCCTCCCCACCCAAGTGGAACTGTGAGTCAATTAAACTTCTTTCCTTTAAAAATTACCCAGTCTTGGGCATTTCTTTATAGCAGCATGAAAACGGACTAATACAGTTAATTGGTACCAGGAGTGAGGTGCTGCTGTAAAGATACCCAAAAATGTGGAAGCAACTTTGGAAATGGGTAACAGGCAGAGGCTGGAACAGTTAGGAGGACTCAGAAGAAGATAGGAAAATGTGGGAAAGTTTGGAACCTCCTAGAGACTTGTTGAATGGCTTAGACCAAAATGCTGATACTAATATGGGCAATGAAGTCCAAGCTGAGGTGGTCTCAGACGGAGATGAGGAACTTGTGGGGAACTGGAGTAAAGGTCACTCTTGCTGTGCTTTAGCAAAGAGACTGGTGACATTTTGCCCCTGCCCTTGAGATCCGTGGAACTTTGAACTTAAGAGAGACTATTTAGGGTATCTGATAGAAAAAATTTCCAGGCAGCAAAGCATTCAAGATGTGACCTGGATTATTCTGAAAGTATTCAATTTTATGTGTTCACAAAGAGATGGTTTAAAATTTGAATTTATGTTTAAAACAGAAGCAGAGCATAAAAGTTTGGAAAATTTGCAGCCTGACAATGCAATAAAAAAGAAACACCGATTTTCTGGGGAGAAATACAAACTGGCTGCAGAAATATGCATGAGTAACAAGGAGCCAAATGTTAATCCCAAGACAATGGGAAAAATGTCTCCAGGATATGTCAGAGACCTTCACAACAGCCACTTCCCATCACAGGCCCAGAAGCCTAGGAGGGAAAAAATGGTTTTGTGTGCTGGGCCCAGGGCCCGCTGCTCTGTGCAGCCTCTGGACATGTGCCCTGCATCCCAGCTGCTTCAGCTCCAGCTGTGGTGGCTAAAACGGACCAAGGTACAGCTCAGGCCATTGTTTCAGAGGTGCAAGCCCCAAGCCTTGGTGGCATCCACATGGTGTTGACCTTGTGGGTACGCAGAAGTTAAAAATTGAGGTTTGGGAACTTCCACCTAGCTTTCAGATGATGTATGGAAACAGCTGGATGTAGGCAGAAGTTTGCTGCAGGAGTGGAGCCCTCAGAAAGAACCTCTGCTAGGGCAGTGTGGAAGGGAAATACAAGGTTAGAGCCCCACGCAGAGTCCCCACTGGGGCACTGCTTGGTGGAGCTGTGAGAAGACGGCCGCTGTCCTCCACACCCCAGAACAGTAGATTCACCAACAGCTTGCACTGTGTGCCTGGAAAAGCCATAGACACTCAATGCAAGCCCATTAAAGCAGCCAGGAGTGGGGCTGTACCCTGCAAGGCCACAGGGGCAGAGCTGCCCAAGGCCATGGGAGTCCACCTCTTGCAGCAGCATGACCTGGATGTGAGACATGGAGTTAAAGGAGATCATTTTGGAACTTTAAGGTTTAATTACTGCCCTACTGGATTTCAGACTTGCGTGGGGCCTGTAGCCCCTTTGTTTTGGCCAATTTCTCCCATTTGGAATGGTAAATACCCAATGCCTGTACTCCCATTTTATCTAGGAGTAACTAACTTGCTTTTGATTTTACAGGCTCATAGGCTGAAGGGACTTGCCTTGTCTCAGGTAAGACTTTGGACTTGGACTTCTAAATTAATGCTGGAATGAGTTAAAACTTTGGGGGATTGTTGGAAGGACATGATTGTGTTTTGAAATGTAAGGATATGAGATTTGGGAGGAACCGGGTTGGAATTATATGGTTTGCCTCTGTGTCCCCACTCCAATCTCACCTTGAATTGTAATAATCCCCATGTGTCAAAGGTCAGGCCAGATGGAGAGAAGCAAATCATGGGGGCAGTTACCCCATGCTGTTCTTGTGATAGTGAGTGAGTTCTCATGAGATCTGATGGCTTTATAAGGGGCTTCCCCCTTCAGTTGGCACTCATTCACTCTCCTGCTGCCCTGTGAAGAGCTGCCTTCCACCATGATTATAAGCTTCCTGAGGCTTCCCCAGCCATGTGGAACTGTGAGTCAATTAAACCTCTTTTCCTTATAAATTACCCAGTCTCGGGTATTTGTTCATAGCAGCATGAGAACAGACTAATACACAGACCCTTAGCAATCCTCAGAAATCCTATGAGAATTCCCTACTCAATCCATACTCCCAGGCTCTTAGAAACTTATTTCACACCTGTACATATTTCACACCTGTACATAAAGCAAAAAAAATTATAGACTTAAAAAGATGTAACACTGGTAACTGGATGTTCCCATGTTCTCAGCCACAATCCAACTACAGCTATCCTCCAATAGGAAAAATCTAACATTCTGTTTAACAAACTGTTACCCATGCCCCCAACAAAAAAAAAACTAGTCATTTAGAAGAAAAGGTAAATCTGCCCCAGTAATATTAATAAGTTTAAGGCCACATAACCATTAAAGAATACAAGAAAATTTACTTTCAAAAAGTGCTTTTGTTTTCTCCCCTTTTATGAAAATGGTAATATTCTCTCTTAATTATCTTACCAAAGTAGTCCATATGCAACTATGTCCTGCCTCCCTAATCACCTATAGGCATAACAGTTTATTATCCAAATATAATTTGTTCAACCATGCAAACATCTGTGCAATCAGACATGTTCAATTTGCCAGGGACAAGTCCAATGACATGGCCACAAGTGATAAGCACCAATGCGCTGTTAGTGGGCCTTTCGCTGAAAGAAACAGCTTTTCCCACAATTATCTCTAGATTGAACTCAAGTGTCTAATAAATGCCTTCATGTAATTCAACAAAACCAAAACATGTACATTATAGAGTTACTATTTATTCTAACCCAAGTCACTAATGGTAACACTAATGCACATAAGCATATAAACCCCATAGTAAAATGAAGCTGTGTTTCTTCAAATTCAAGGGCCAGTAGAAGTGAAGGCTAAGGAAGCATGTCTGCCCAAAGAGACTGTAAGAAGCACAGTCCAAAATTCCAGGCGCTACAAGAGTGCTGTCATTTTACAATCACTGCAGGACATCAAGGGCCATTTCTATTGCTTTGAAACCCCTTTCTTCCTGATAGAAATAAAGAATTAATTGATTTTTTTTTTCCAAAACGCAGTTTCACTCTGTCGCCCAGGCTGGAGTACAGTGGCTCAATCTCGGCCCACTGCAACCTCCGCCTCCTGGGTTCAAGTAATTCTCATGTCTCAGCCTCCCAAGTAGCTGGGATTATGGATACACGCCACCACGCCCAGCTAATTTTTGTATTTTTAGTAGAGACAGGATTTCACCATATTGGCCAGGCTGGTCTCGAACTCCTGACCTCAAGTGATCCTCCTGCCTCAGCCTCCCAAAGTGTTGGAATTACAGGCACGAGCCACTGTACCTGGCCAGAATTAAATAATCAATTTTTTAAAAATACTTGGACTTGAGTGGTTAAATCCATATACCAATAGGCAGATCATTCTTCAGCTTGGAGGAACCTCAGGTGAAAAACGTAAACACCTCTTAGGACCTGTAGATATAGCCAAGACCACACGCTAGCCTGCCAGCCTCCTAGCCTCACTCATCCAGACCTCCAGCATCAAAAAGGAACATGCACAGCACCAAGATGATCAAGCTAAGGCAACAATTCCTACCTTCACTTACTCAGGCACCCTCCTCAGCACCCTGACTTTTCATCATCCTACCAACCATTGCCCCTTATTCAGTGTTAAGACTGCTAAGATGTTTATGCTTCTCCTTCTCCTCCACCATTCATTCACTCAAAATTTAGGAATCTGGCTATGATGTAATGAGCACTGTGCCAGGACATCATAGCCCAGTAAGGGACACAGGGAGTAAGTGCACAATTATAATCCATTCTGAGAACTATCTATGGAAAGCCATATGCAAAGCAGCATAAGAACAGAGGATGAAGTAGGATAAAACGGGAGCCATTTATAAAGGATGGAGGGAAGAAAGGAGGTACAGATTCCCAAGGACCTGCAAAGGCATCAAGCATAAAAGACCACTACAAGTTGCTCTTTTCAACTTTTCAAATTTAGTCAAAATCACAAACTGTAGGCCCAAGAACTTCCAAGGTAATAAATCAGTCCATTTTTCTACTAACAAGGTGGATATTTTTTAGATATTAACTGAGAAGTTTCTTCTTTTCAAGATCTTCTGAAAATTCCATGTAACCATTGTATGTTGGCTTTCAATTTACAAATCAACACTTGACTCTACAGACATGTACTTCAAACTTACGTCTTAATCACAACTGCATTCTCTGGTACTCAATATAATCCTGAGAGGCATACTAGGACCTTCATCCAAGCCAAAACTGTCTTAAGTGAAATTTATCTTTGGTGGGTATCCCTTTCATTCTTTGGCTTCTCTCCCACCCCAAGCCAAGGTAGTTCAGGTACAACTCTTAACAGGCAGTCAACTATCGTGGCTAATGGAATGGCAGATATCAGTTTAAAGTGTGACCTCTCCTAAGTAGGGGTGAAGATAGGAAGCAAGTGAAAGAAAATCCAGTGTACAGTAAATGGGTGTTAAGTTAGGATGGGGTGAGAAAGCAGATGGATATATTCTTCCTCCACCTCTAGAAGAGAAAAACTTTCCAGGCCAAGCACAGTGGCTCAAGCCTATAATCCAACACTTTGGGAGACCAAGGTAGGTGGCTCAATTGAGGTCAAGAGTTCGAGACCAGCCTGGCCAACATGGCAATACCCCATCTCTACTAAAAATACAAAAATTAGCTGGGCATGGTGGCACGCACCTGTAATTCCAGTTACTTGGGAGGCTGAGGCATGAGAATCACTTTAACCCAGGAGGCAGAGTCTGCAGTGAGCCGAGACTGAGCCACTATACTCCAGACTGGGCAACAGAGGGAGACTCTGGATGGGGGCGGGGGGAGCTTCCCTAGTTACTACTGAGTTGTTTTGTTATGAAAAAAAACTCATGAAGTCAGAGCTTCTAATGGATTAGATTTAGCCTAGGCCCTGTGTTAGCTAAGTCATGGTTTCTCAACCTCCACACTACCAACATTTTATTGTGAGAAGCCGTCCCTGTGAACTGTAGGATGTTTAGCAGCACGGCTGGCTGCCACACACTAGATACCACTAGCACACCCTCAAGTTGCGGAAATAAAAAATCTCCCCTAGGGAACATCACCTGGGCTGGGAACCACCATACTAGATGATGAACATCAGCCTCCTTATTAACTATACAATGAAGAAGAAACTGATGTTGATGAACAGGACAAAATATTGAGATAAGAAAAAGACGATGCCTTATTGGGCAACTGCCTGCATTTTAACAAAAGCCAACAGATACCCCAACAGAAGAGGGAAAAAAAATCAAAATTAAGTCCAACAAAGTAAAGCAAAGTCTACAGCATTTAAATAAAAACATGATTGTGTGCATGTGATGCTAATTGCCGAGACCGCAAAATTACATTAAATGATGAAGTACACAGGTGCTCAGGTATGGTGGAAGTGCAACAAAGACAGAGTTTAGTGAAAACATTAAAACCAAGTCAAACCAACTCTATCTTCATTCCACATATCCAAGCCCATTCTACAAGAATCCTCTTTAACCGATTTGATTCTACAAAATGAACATGTGTAATAGTAACTATTTTGTATTAATAATAATTAGCAACACACAGACAGGACTCCAAATCCCGGTTCCAACCATCTTCCATCTACATAACACCCTCTCTTAAGCTATTTCCCCTATCCAGACAAGTAAAAGGTGTAACCAATGTAAGAACATGAGCACAGTGTCTGGCACACTGTAAGTACTAATAAATGGCAATTACCAGTAGTTACACATAGTATTTTGTAAACATGCTTTTACTACAAAATGGAAGACATTGCCCAAGTGGAACTACAAAGAAAACACACTTTTAATCAGTTAACTAAAGAAAAAAAAAAAAATACGTAAGACCCAATCCTGTAAAATACATGCCTAAGATGCCAAAATTCACTTCATTCTTAAGGCAGCAGGAAAACATGGATTACCAACCAAGCACATGGCCATAATAAAAGCAAAATACAAATGCTACTTTTTTTTTTAAAGTATCACATTATTTCCCACTAGCACGAACTTCAAATATATTTCCCCAGACTTTTATCCAAATCAGCTAAAATACCATTTTCAAGGGGTTGAGAATAAAAATTCACTTTATAAAAGAAATTTTCTATGAAGCCTAATAATCAAGTAGAAAAAAGAGTATTTTCTCACACATACCCAGAGCCAGTTTAAAGTTGCTGTTTTTGCCTCACAGAAGTTGTTTTCTAGCCACAAGCTACTACAAATTGTTCAGACCTTTTGGCAGCAACACAGGAAACTGCCCTTTTCACCCGTTCTCCCACAAAAATGGAGTCAATTTCTAGGCGAGCCCATTTCTCAAGGCTACTTTGCTTTACTGAGCCAAATGCGCACAACTTTTCATTTAGCATTAAGAAAGGGACCCAAATATTCTGCATTTTTGTAAAGAAAATTGAAAGCAAGTCACCAAAGACATACGAGTGGTTATTTATTAAATCAGCTCATAAAGTGTGCGACACCAACATTTGAAATTTATAGGGCATTCGGAATCACAGCTGTTTCTGTTTTATCCAAATCGTCAAGGATGCAATGGGCAACACGTGAAGCTATTTCCTGATGCTTAACTGTGCCTTGGCGTCCCACTATTCTCAACTTGCCATGTTTCAAATAAATAGTTAAAATAGGTGTGATTAAAAAAAAAAAAAAAAAAAAAAAAAAAAAAAAAAAAAAACTCAGGCAGCCCACTCACTCACTATATCTTTCATTTGAATCTGAGGTTTTTCTACAATATTATGGATCACAGAAAGACATCTGAGCAAGTCACAGGATGAAGCTGAATTTCTTCTCAGCTTTCTTATTCAAGTACACAAAATCAACCCGCATTTTTCTCCTTCAATTATTTAAGGGGAGGTGAGGGTAGGAGGTGGCAAATTATGCAACAGCTATAATGTATTTAATTTCTAAAAATGAAGCCAATACTGCCTTTTAAATGCAAAATTAAAGACGACCCGTTGAAAACCAGGAATCCCTTTGTATCCCATTTGGCTTAAAATTTCACAGACTGGTCATTTATTTAGAACACAAGAAAGTCCAAATGGTAAAAAGGCATCTGCAATCACTCACAAAATGAAGCTGGATACTACCCTGCTCTGGGAGAGTTGAATGCCAAAATTCAATCTGTGACCCAAGTTCCACAATTCATAGATTGGAGGAAAAAAAAAAAAAAATCAGCACAATATTTTCCAAGGGACGTTTTCTGTCTCCAAAAATGACTTGCAACTGCAAATAAGTTCCAATAATGACGCAAAGGCAACCTCTCCAAAAGGGTACAATTTCAGAAACTGTCCAAAACCACATACACAAAATGATAAGCAAAGGAACCTCGATTCAATTACACAAGACCCATTACACTTTGATTCAAGAGGAGACAAAAGAGTATTTTTCATTAAGAGTCCAACAGAAACACTAATGTAAAATATGCTCAAATTCAGAACTTCTTTTCAAAGGCACACTTTAAATTATTCCAGCATAATAAATCCTATAGATTACACAAGGAAGAAATCCGGGAAGCAAACCAAGGAATTCAAAACAGAAATTCAAAGAAAAATTCAAAATAGAAAATTCAAAAAAAATTGGATGTCTGGTAGGTAAAGAGACCTGCTTGTCTATATCTAGGTACAAAAGGCACACCTTGTTATTTTAGGTAATTTTTCCTACTTAAATAAACTGCACAGTGGAGCAGGAACCAACTGTAAACATGCTTTCATTCATTGCTTGCCTTAACAAAATGTTAGTAAACCAGGCTATCTTTCATCTCCATAAACAAAACAGAATATCAAAGAGATTTCACATTATTGTTTTTCAGCTTATCAGCACCATCAAAGTACATCTGTATTTGATACTACTTATGAGAAAGAGTCTGTGGAAAGAGCAAGAAGAAAGAGTGTGTGTTGGAAACTCGCTCGGGAGGGTCTGAAGGAGTTTTGTGTGCTGTTCATCACTATCACAAAATAGCCTGTAAGACAATCACCAAAAAGCAAAAACACAGATTTCTTGAGTTAAAGTCCACATCTTCACAAGAATAACTTTCGAGTAAGTAAACAACAACAGAACAACTGGGCCAACGTTATCCAGAGGTCTGGCACAAGAAGATAAAGCACTCAAATTCACAGTTTAAACATGGGTTTCCTGGCCCATAGTAGAAAACTTCAGGCTGGGAAAGATTTACTTCAAATCAAACTAAATGGGCAATTACGGAATCTCTTTACTACTGTTACATTTTTAAATTCACCCTATTAAAACACTCATCTTAAAACAAAACTGGACTCTTCTAAAAAACAAGAGATGAAAACTATAGAATTGGTCACTGACTTCTGTTCAATCTCATCCTACTTCCACCTACATTCAACTAATATTTATTGTACAGTTACTATATTAAAAAGCGCACAGCTAGTACTGAAGAGGGATAGAGTGAGCAAGATAGAGAGATGTACTTACTGCCAAACAGGCTATGTGTGCATCTGCAATTTGCACATGGTAAGTTCAGGTGTTTTATTTGTTTCCTGGAGTTGTTTTTAAGAATGTGGTTCACTTTTTATATGGCAAAAGCACTGAGGGTCCTTCATGTGTCTAATGAAAAAGTCTGGATGGACATTTGGCTTCAATAATGCCATCACTTTCTTGAAGATATGTTCCAGCTATGAATCGTCTAGGTTTGTGTGCTGGATAGGGTGAAAAGGGCAGTGTTCTGTGTAGCTGCCAATGGGCTGAACAATTCCCAGTAGCTTGTGGCTAAAGAAATCTTCTCTGAGAAGAGAACTGTAACTTCCAAGCTGGCCTGGGATAATTGTGTGAAACAGTGTGATTTTTTTCCATTCAGTTATTTTCTGTTATACCTTTTCCAGCAAAATTCTTCTGTGGAATTTTAAAATAATCATGTTTTTAAATGATCTTTCCAGTAAAAAGAATGTTTCAAAATAATGCTTAACAGCTTAACTGAAAACAAATTTCAGCACACACTAGAAAGAGCATTAAATTACTTCTAGTATTCTCCATCCACAATTAACACAGTATTCATTTTGTTCAGGTATTCACTTCTGGGAAGCTCTTCCTGAAATCATCCGGCAAATACTTATTAAGCAGTTAATAAGGAAACACTCACACACACACACACACACACACACACACACACACTCCACAAGGCTGGTCACTGTGGAGAATACCAAAATCAATGAGAAAAACTCACAGTCCTTAAGAAACCAACATAACAACAGAGAGAAACAAGGGGGTCAGAGCTGTGTTTTTCATAAATTCCCAGGATGATTCCTGTACATACTAAGGTGATGGCATGTGCCTGTAATCCCAGCTACTCAGGAGGTTGAGGCACGAGAATCACTAGAGCCCGGGAGGTGGAGGTTGCAGTGAGCTGAGATCATGCCACCACACTCCAGCCTGGGTGACATAGGGAGATTCTGTCTCAAAAAAAAAAAAAAAAAAGCGCTACTATATTCACACACACACACACACACACACACGCACACACACAAAACCTGAAAATAAATTAGTATGCCATTATTTACTTTAAAAGACTCACCATTGAGTCTCTGAAATTAGAAAGCCACTCTAGTTATATTTAAAATAACACTTGTTCTAAACACGTATTTGCACATCACTTTTTCAGCAATAAATCTGCTGCATAAATCAAGTATACCTAGACATTAAATTGTGTGTTGGAAAAACACTATGAAACTATTACTAAAAAAAAACAAACTAGGCATCAGAAAAGGAAAGTTCAAGTCCAACTGCCATCACTTAATTTGAGTTACAATAAAAATCCTACCTGTCCTATTATTAAGTTATTAGAATACTTAAATAAAAATATACATGAATATGTTTTGCAAAGTGCTTTGAATTTTAACATTATACCACTGGAACAGGAGCAGCTCAGTGGTTTCAATATCCCAGCAGGTAAAAGCTTGTTAAGAATAAAACAAACTAACATTGGCTGGATTTTAAAAATCAATTTTTAGGCTTCCAGAAAATTCACTGATAAGTAGAAATCATTTATCAGAGTTTGCACATCTCTCAATGGCTGGTAACAGTACTTCATGTAGTTTCATTATTGTTTTCATATTTTATATAAATTCTCACCATATTCACAGTTTTTTGTATTTTAGTACATATATGTTAATATATGTAGCTCTATGTAGTTCATATGCAGCTCGCTCGTTTTAACTCCTATACAGTACTTCGTTATAAAATATACTTTATCTTTCCTAATTGAAGGGTAGGTTGGTTCCAACGTTTTGCTATTTTCAAAGGGTCAATAAGCATGCCTTCTGAGTTTCCCTTCACCTATAGGTACAGGAATCTTGAGAGTACATACCTATGCAATTGCTAGCTAGTATGGTATGGTCAGTTTTACACTGCCGAACTGTTCTCCAAGATGGTTATACCAACTTATGCTCTCACCAACAATGAATCTTCCCCAACACTGGTATTTTTATACTCATATTATGATGGTTATGAAAATGTCTCTATTTTAACTTACATTTGCCTAACTACTCGTGAGACTCGGGGTTACTGGCCATTTGAGTTTCCAGTTCTCTGAGCTGTGTACAATTATGCTCTATTTTGCTACTAGGTTATCTGCCTTTTTCTTAATTTATAACAGTTGTTCATATAATCTAGATTTTTAATCCTTGTAGCATATAGGCTATTTTCAACAGGATTGCCACTTGGCCAAGGCTACCTAAAGGTCTAGCTAGAATAGACCCAAGTCATTTTTCTCATGCGACCACAAGTACAGGAGTACGCAAGCTATGGCTGCTGTACACAGTCAATGTCATCAAGAAACTAGCATTCTTTTGCCCTCCTGCTCTGCCGTCTTTAACACTAGCCTCATTTTCACCTCTGCAAGACAGCTGCTGCAGCTCTAAACATTACGTCCGCTTCAAGGGTGGGGGAAGAAAGACTGGAATCCATATTCAAGGAGTAAAACTTTCCCAGAAATCCTAAGTTCACATCTCATTCGCCACTACTGAGACCTCTAAAGGACATCAGATGAGACAGCTATTTCTAAATGGGCACAAAATCAGGGTTGTGTTGGTAAGGACAGGTGAATAGGTGAGGTAGGCTGCTATCAATGGCTTTCAAACATGCCTTACAAATGCATGACACCAGTGTAAACCTTTTCTTTTCACTGTGGTAATTTTCTTATATGGGAGTTTATTTTAATAGAATCAAATTTCTGAATCCTTTTCTTTATCATGTTTTCTGTGTCCCCCCACCCACTCATCAACAATGCTTATATTTTCTGTTAAATATTTTAAAGATTGGCTTCCTGCCTTCAAGCCTAAATGTAATGCATCCATAAATACCAAATCTATAATGCACCTATAATGCATTTTGTATATGGCATGAAGTAGGGAATGAATTTTTTTTCTTATATAGACCAATCAGTGGATGTTTACCCCATTTATTTAATAGTTTACCTTTCTCTACTGATTTATAACACTGCTCCTATAGTGTAACAAGCTTCATTATATTCATTTATTTTAAGTTTCTAGACTTGTATATGTTTAAATCAGGTTTACTGGCATAATTATCTACCCTTGCCACAATAGTTTCAACAGCCTTGATATGTGGTAGGGACAAAATCTTCCCAACTTGTTCTTCAAAATTATTTTGACTATTCTTCAACACATGCTTATTTGCATATTAACTTCAGAATTGGCTGACCCATAAAAACCCTACTTGGATTATGAGTGAATTTTCACTGATATTACCAATTTATTTGGGGAAAACTTATCTTTACAATATCAAGCATTTGTAGACAATGAACATTTCTCCATGTATTCACACCTTCTTTCACATCCTTCAATGTTTCAAGATTTATCCATAAAGATTGTATATATCTTGTTAGATTTGTTCCTAGGAAACAGAGTTTTGCATTTTTAGAAACTGGAAATATGATCTTGATCTTCTTTACATAAATTTTCTAGTTGGTTATCCCTAGACTCACTTAAGTTTTGCATACAGTATATTATATAAACTGCAAAGAATAATTTTGATTCCTCCTTTCCAATATTTATGATCATTTCTATTCTTGTCATATTGTACTGACAATTTTCAACAACTATATAAATGACTAAAAGTAGTAATTTTGTATCTTGACCTTAAGAAATTTGTGCTATTATCATATTGCTAAATATAACATTTTTATTTTCAAAGACATTATTTAGCATGGTAGAGAATTATACTGCATTCCTAATTTAGTTAGCATTTTCATGAATGAATATTGGCATTTCATAAAATGCTTTATCTAGCAAAACAATGTTATGTTTTCCTTTTAGTTAACAATCAATTCTTTAAAGGAATGTGAAACTGTATATCATTTCTTCATTCCTAAAATGAATTATAGTTAATATACTACATACAATAGATTTTTTTTGTTTTGTTTTACTGGGGCATTACATATATTTATGGGTGACATTTACCTGTACTTTTCCTGTTTTCACTGTTCTGGTCACTATTGTTACCAGGGTTATGTTAGCTTAAAAATTCAAGAATGCTTTAATGTGTTTCTATTTTCTGGAACAGTGTGGGAGTTTCTCCCCCACGGCAGTATGAAAATACTTTCCCATAGTCTAGTTCCAACAACCACTATTTTTTAGTCTAATAACCATGGAAACATGGTTACTAATTTCCAAGGTTTCCTATTTTTCTGGAGGAAAACATATGTTTCTATTTTGTCAGTATTTTCAAAAGTATTAACATAGATGTATATATTTATATTGTCTTCTAATCTGAGATGGTAAATATTTTTCTCTTTCTTCTTTTTTCTTAGATAAAATATTAAAGGGTTATCCTTTATTGGGTGATTTGCCTTCTCCCACCCTGCCCAAGAATTAGCACTTTGCATTTTCGCTAATGAAAATGACAGTAAATGAAATGACAGTGAAAAGATTGATGGACTGATTTTTCATGCTAAATATCTAAAGTTTATTTGGTGAGAGATGCCAATCAACAATTATGGCTCATTCTTTAGATGCGGTCAACCAGGCCATTACTGATGATTTCCATCAAAGTTGCTCAGTTTACTGAGGGGGTTTCCCATGAGTCTTCAGCTTTTCAGCACTCATTGTGCCAGTAATGCCCTTGGAACAATTTTTTTGTTGTTAAGAGACAGAGTCTTGTTCTGTCACCCAGGCTGGAATGCAGTAGCATGATTATAGCTCACTAAAGCCTTGAATTCCTGGGCTCAAGTGATCCTCCCGCCTCAATCTCCCAAGTAGCTGGAACTACAGCCACGTGCCACCCCACCAGGCTAATTTTTTTTTTTTTTTTTTTAAGCTTTTTTGTAGAGACAGGGTCTTGTTTTATTTCCCAAGCTGGTCTCAAACTCCTAGCCTCAAGTGATCCTTCTGCCTTGGCCTCCCACAGCACTGAGATTACAGGTGTGAGCCACCGCACTAGGCTTGCAACAATTCTTAAGTTCACTCTGACCTCTCCCTTTCTTCTCACTTCATGACAGTTTAGTGAGAGCTGTGATGTTTCCACAGAAGGAGCTCACTCAGAATTTCATTTCAACAAACATCATTTCAAGACTGCAGGACTTCCTAGGTTACAATACCTACTGATGGCTCTAACTATTAGCAGGTATAGCAAACGAGAATTAATGGAAAACATTAAAACCCCCACATAAACTTAAAGAACTGCACGCCACTACCCTCTGAGCAAAATGCTGGCCAAAACCTCCCAATTGATACAAAACAAAAAAAATGAATCAGGGAAGTAAGCAAGGTATATGCCCCAAAATATGGCAACTTTTACAAAATAAAAACCCTCAGGAAAAAGGGAATCCTATTTTAAAATGGCAATAAACAAAAAATTAGGCAGGCACGGTGGCGGGTGCCTGTAATCCCAGCTACTCAGGAGGCTGAGCCAGGAGAATCCCTTGAACCTAGGAGGCGGAGGGTTGCAGTGAGCCAAGATCACACCATTGCACTCCAGCCTGGACAACAAGAGTGAGATTCTGTCTGAAAAAAAAAAAAAAGGTAAAAAAAAACAATAATAGTAAGAGCATCAGCGAACACTTCCTATGCACCATTCTGTTGTATATACTAATTTAATCCCTACAAAAACCCTATGAAGTAAAAACTATTCTTACTCCCATTTTATAGATGAAACTAAGGCACCTAGTTGGTAAGGACAAACCCAGACAGTCAAGCTCCAGTAGTGCTCATAATTACCACACCATATGCCGGCAGTCCCAACCTTTTTGGTACCAGGGACTGGTTTTATGGAAGATAATTTTTGCACAGACCAGGGACGGGGGATGGTTTTGGGATAAAGTGCATTACATTTATTGTGCACTTTATTTCTATTATTATTACATTGTAATATATAATGAAATAATTACAAAACTCACCATAATGTAGAATCAGTGGGACCCCTGGACTTGTTTTCCTGCAACTAGGCAGTCCCATCAGGGGGGTGATGGGAGACAGTTACCGATCATCAGGCATTAGATTTTCATATGGAGTGCGCAACCTAGATCCCTCACATGTGCAGTTCACAATAGGGTTCATGCTCCTATGAGACTCTAATGCCACTGACAAGAGGCAGAGCTGAGGAGGTAATGGCCACCTGCCCCTCACCTCCTGCTTTGCAGTCCGTGGCCTGGAGATTGGGAACTCCTGCTACCCCTGTGACATGGTAACGTGACACTGCATTCTTTCTACTACCTTCTTTCTACTCCTAGTCATCTAAAGGAGCTATCAATCTCCTATATACAGATAACCCTCCACCAGCTTTATATTTAGATCTTCACAAGGTCTCTTATTAAAGGGAAAAATCTCTCAAGTGCTTTATTTTGAATAATAAATTACTAACAGGCTTAAGTTCAAATCTTCGTTCCATATTTATCTGCTGTGCAAGTGATTTAATCTCCTTGCCTTGGTTTCCTCATCTGTAAAAGGAAAATAACTGATAGCACCTATGTCAAAATTAAGCGTGGGGTTCAAATGAATCAAAGCACTCTAGTTATATTACTGTGCCTGGTAAGTAACTTGTGTTTGCTGCTATTATGAAAACAGTGTCATCATCATCATCATCATCCACTGCTCCTAGGTTATTATTTCCTCTCAAACTGTAAATAATACCATTGCACATAAGCCTTTTAAAAATATTTTTTAAATGGAATTCTGTAACACTAACCTTTTGTAGATATCATGGATATTAAGTAATCAAACATGTTTCTGGATAAAATTCTGTGACATCATCATACCAGACTCAACTCTAGAAGACGATTTCCACAAGGGCAGGAATTTTTGTCTGTTTTGTAAACTACCTTATTTCCATTACCTACAATATTGCTTGGCATCAATATATGTTTGTTGAATAAATTAGTAAAAAGTATTGAATCTCAAACAATATAAAAGAAAATGAATATAGTATGTACTAAAAAACTAGGTTAGATAAGTTTTACACAATCTTACATAAAGTTTCATAAAATAATGCAAAGTATTCCTTCCACATAATAATGATATATTGCTATTTTCGCATGTGCATGTGACTACTATGTAATAACTCCAATATTTAAAGGTTTTATTATTTCATCTGCTACCCTCAAAGTTGATAGACTTCTTAGGATGTTAGCGGGCTCACTTATTTCCTATTATTTCTTATTTATTTTCCTGTGTTGTCCTTCATCTTCCCTCCAAAATTAATTCCATCTACTATTTAGTAAGCCAAAAATTTCAGTAGATGAAAATATAGGCTGGGCATGATGGCTCACGCCTGTAATCCCAGCACTTTGGGAGGCCGAGGCAGGTGGATCACAAGGTCAGAAGTTCGAGACCAGCCTGACCAACATGGGGAAACCCCATCTCTACTAAAAATACAAAAATTAGCCAGGCATGGTGGTACACACGCCTGTAATCCCAGCTATTCAGAAGGCTGAGGCAGGAGAATCGCTTGAACCCAGGAGGCAGAGGTGGCAGTGAGCCAAGATTGTGCCACTACACTCTAGTCTGGGCGACAGAGCGAGACTTCGTCTCAAAAACAGAAGGAGAAAAAAA
>NW_016803559.1:419961-441897 GCF_001698545.2 Rhinopithecus bieti
TTTCCTGAAAAGAACTCTATGTCTATAGGAATATTTAACTCTTTTTTCTATATCTGTTTCCTGAAAAGAACTCTATGTCTATAGGAATATTTAACTCTTTTTTCCCGTATCAAATACATACACCTTTTTTAAAACAAATATTGGTGAAAACTGTCATTTTCTGAGAGACAGTCAGCCACTATTATTTCACTCATTCAGGATCTGTGTATTAGATACTCCCCCTATGACTCAGGCATTAGGCTGAACTCTGGAGAAAAAAGGAGGAAAGTGGGCAAAGCCCTGCACTCACTGTGAAAGATGGACATGGAAACACATAATTTTACAGAGCTCTAGGTCTACAACAGAGGCAGAATCACAGAGGAAGGAGAAGCCAAATGCTGTAAGGGCAAGAGCAGCCCAAAAACTCAACAGAATGAACACTTTTTTAAAAAAACTAAACTCAGCAAATCAGTAGAAGGTTGACAGGTGAGGAGAAGAGAAAAGCAGAGGGAAGAACAAATATACAAAAGCTTACGTGCAATGAAACAATATGGCATGCTCAAGAAGTAAATGAGTAATTTGATGTCACTCGTGTGTTGGGTTTATGGTTGAGATTGTGGCAGAGCTGCCGGGAAAGAGGGGTGCTCATTATAAGGTGTCTTGTATCCAGGCCAAGGAAGAGGTATGGCACGGCTAAGCCTTCCAGCTGCAAGAGGTTCCCAAAACTAAGCATCTCTGTCGTAGAATGGCATGTCATAAGCCATTTTATGACAGAAATAAGCAGGACCACAAGCCAAAGCACCACATCAACCATGACAGCTATACACCAGCACACAGTAATTTATTTATGTTTTTACAATCAAATTCCCTGACTGCACCAAGAGCTCTTTGAGCGCAAGGACCAACCGTGTCTCACTCAAGTTATCTCCCAAATGTCTGCTAACATAATTCCCTTACTTAACAAATGCCAAGCACATACGATGCACTAGGTGTTATACTAAACGCTGGGTACTCACAGATGTTAGACTACCCTGTCCCAACCAATCTTAGAGCCTCTCTGAGGAAGTGATACCTGAGAATAAAAAAAAGGTTAGCTTCTAGAATTTCTGGTTCCCACCCTCTCCTTATATCCTCAGCTGGTGTTCAACATTAAATCTCCTCTTTAATACACTTTTATTTGGATTCAAAGCCATTCTTCTTAATTCCCTTTATTCTCCTAAGAACAGTCTTCTTCCTCTCTATTCTTCATTCTATGGGTATCATTCCAAAACTCAGTTCAACCCATCATCTTCTCATTGGGGGCTTCGCTCTATTCCGCTTATTTTAGGGTTTTTTTTTAAGCCACATGCTTTTTAGATTGCTTTTATATAAATTATCTGAGGGGAAATGCAGTGTAGTAGTTAAGAGTAGCAGCCAGACACCCACAAGTTCCAAGACCACACTTGGTAACTGTGACCTTAGGTGCCTTTCTAAGCCTGCTTCCCCTCTGGTATGACTGGGATAAAGGAATCCAATTGCTAACTTGTTTTGAAGACATTGAGATACTACATGCAAAAGCACTGAGCATAATACCACCATAGTGCTAGCTATTTTATTATTACTCATCAAACCAACATCCTAAGGAATTTACAGCATGAATTGTTGCCTTCTTCATAGACTTGTTTTAAAGATGCTCAGAAAAAGTAACAGACTTGATCGAGATCACACAGCAATTATTTCATATTACATTGCCCAACTATGCATTTTTGGCCTTGATCAATCAGCAAAGTCACAGTATCAAACCACACCAAACCACCGGCCTATAATCATCTCCACTTGGATGATCTACTGTGACTCTGTCAAAAATTAATCATCTTCCCACAAAACTGACTCCCCTTAGGCTTTCACTCCAGAGCTGCCTCTGACTCCATCCTTTCTTTTTTTTGAAATGGAGTCTCGCTGTCACCCAGGCTGGAGTACAGTGGTGCGATCTCAGCTCACTGCAAGCTCCGCCTTCCAGGTTCACACCATTCTCCTGCCTCAGCCTCCTGAGTAGCTGGGACTACAGATGCCTACCACCATGCCCGGCTAATTTTTTTGTATTTTTAGTAGAGACGAGGTTTCACCATGTTAGCCAGGATGGTCTCGATCTCCTGACCTCGTGATCCGCCCATCTCAGCCTCCCAAAGTGCTGGGATTACAGGCATGAGCCACCGCGCCCGGCCGACTCCATCCTTTCTTTAAAACACATTTGTCCTCATTAGTGTCTGTCATCTATTCCTTGCAAAGGTTGGTAGATTGATCCTTGTCTTTGTTCTTATAGCAAACTCTCTACTCCAAACCCCCTAAAGTATGGAAATACTGTACAAGCAGCAAAGCAAGCTCACAGTCAGAAGCTGAACCCATGAGCTGACTTCCAGGTTTACTACCCTGCCAGCAATCTTGGTCCATTTCGAATTGTATGCAGTACATAGGGGCAAAAGGAAATCTAAACGTAAGATTATCCTTTAAGAGTATACCGTTACAAAGTGGATCAAAGCAAAGCTGTGCAAAGTCACCTAAAAAAAAATACCAAACAGTCCCCAGGTCACTAAGACTAAAGACACTATGATTGAAATTATTAAAAAGACTTTTTATACATTTGTAAATCTGAAGAGTGGCCAGCAATGAGGAAAGAGAGAAGCAATTTAGGAACTTAATCCCTTCTAGTAAGAATAACCTTATTGAGTGGATAGGCAATGGCAGGGACTAGATTCATTTTGTTGAAGCTGTATGAAGAGAAAGCACCTAGCCCAGGAACAAACAGATAACAGATACAAGAAATAACAAGGAATTGCTCATAAGCTTTATCATTATAACCAACCTTCCGGTTCTGATTCAACTCCCATAACACACCATCTGACAATGTGCCATGTGGCCAATAAGCAGAACACACACTAGACAGATGATGTATATATTTATTGGCATTCTAATTCATACCCTCCCATCTCCTCTAAAGGCTTGTTATTTGTTTGTGGGAGTTGGGTTTTCAGTTTTTGTTTTTATTGCTTGGGGGAGAGCAGGAAGGGCATGGTTCAGCTTTCCTAAGCCCTATTAACAAGATGCTGACAAGACTGAATTTATGTATCTAAAGCAGAGGCTCAAACTCTGGGCTAAAGAGAATTAAACAAAGTAAATGTCACTTTATGAGGGTAGTCACTTTGTACCAGTAAACCCATCTTTCCTGGTATACACCACCAATTTAGCCCTTTCACACAAACCATCCTGGACATCTCTGCAAATGCTATTCATTTGTTTCAATGCTACTTTCACCACGCCACACCTTAACAGCTACAACGGAATCCCTATGGCCCGGAGACGAAATCTTAACTCCTCTAATCTGTATGAAAGGCCATACAGCCTCCTATGGTATGTGCAAGATGGCCTCTCTGCATTCATCTCACCCCATTCTTCTCTTCCCTCGCCTCTTCTAGCCCCATTCACCAATGTTTCCCAGACTTCTTCCCTTACTACATATATCTTTAGGTACTTCAATGCATGTAATACACGTTACTGGTCTAAAACTTACTCTGTCATGGTTTTAGCTATGTAACTAATTTGTCTGACTTACTAAATGAGCTCAAGTACAAGAATTCTTATGACTTTTACAGCCTTCATTCCAAATACATACACTATGTAAGAGATTGAGCGGGCAAAATACATTGGAAAAAAAACAATGTTTCTTAATAAATGGAAATTATTTGATAAGTAAATACTAAAAAAGTTACATTTTCTCTCTATATCAGGGCTGGGTTTGCAGTTACTGGTTTTTTTGTTTGTTTGTCTTTTCTTTCTGCAAGCCAGAACCATTAGGTATAACTGATTCTATTAAATCTGAAATACACTCAGTCATAACAGCAAGCCTTGCAAGTTAAGACTCACATCTAAATGTGCATCACCCACATCCAACTGTGTATTTTAATACAGTAAAAGCTGACAATAAGACAAATAAGCTTCCTTTCCACAGAGCCAGGCCCCAAGATAGCTATTATAGCTCCCCCTGGAACACAACAGATTGGGTCTCAGCGGGCTGTTGCCTAGGAAGTCCAACAATTACCCATTACCTTACAAACCTGCAGAGATTCAAACGTTTGCCAAAAAGATACAAGGCCAATGCTTAATGCAGCCAGTGATTAATAGTGGCACCACGAGCCAACCATCACAGCAATAGGGCTGGCATCATTCTGAAAAGTTTATATGAAACTTTTATAACACAGAGAATAAATGCTTGAGGGGATGGATACTCCATTCTCCATGATGTGATTATTTCACATTTCATGCCTATATCCAAATATCTCATGTACCCCATAAATATATACACCAACTATGTACCCACAAAATTTAAAGTTTTTTAAAGATTTAAAATTCAAACCAAACTGTCAGAACTTAAAATATTCCCAAGGAAGGCAAAATGAAAATTTTACATTATAACTTCTCTCATAAGTGCTTAAACAAAATTCAAATATCCAACATACAATATACTTATTTGGTGTCTGCCAAGATCATTTCAAAAGACCTGACAAAAAAGCAAATACCAGTAAACAGAAAGCAAGTTCTCAACGTGTTTTAAAATTAGATATCTGAGTTTAAAAGTTAGCAGTTATAATACAAGAAGTCGATCTACCCCTCATTACCACTATCAGCAAAAAGATGATGTCAGTTCACCAACTAACACTACCGATCCAGAGCAACATCAGAATTACCGACACCTTCTAAGAATTAACGTGTTTTAAAACTATCTCTGGAGTGGACAAAATGATTATTAGGCCACTTAGAAGAGTATACGCCAAACAAGCCTTTCATAATGGGCATAAAGCAGTTTTCTATGCTGGTACACAACTCATTTCCCCTTCTGAGTCTACCTGGCCATGTTCTATTTATGTGTCACAACTGGATTAGGTCATCTCTTAGTGCAACAATTTTGCTCTCCAAGAAATAAAGCAATGAACTAAAAATATCCCACTGTCTGATGTTCGGGACATACTAGACTATATAAAAAGTTGACTCTAGCTGTTCTATTTTTTTTTTTTTTTTTTTTTTTTGAGGCGGAGTCTCACTCTGTCGCCCGGAATGGAGTGCAGTGGCCGGATCTCAGCTCACTGCAAGCTCCACCTCCCGGGTTTACGCCATTCTCCTGCCTCAGCCTCCCGAGGAGCTGGGACTACAGGCGCCCACCACCTCGCCCGGCTAGTTTTGTATTTTTTTTTAAGTAGAGACGGGGTTTCACCGTGTTAGCCAGGATGGTCTCGATCTCCTGACCTCGTGATCCGCCCGTCTCGGCCTCCCAAAGTGCTGGGATTACAGGCTTGAGCCACCGCGCCCGGCCTGTTCTATTATTTTAAAAGAGAAAATGTTAATTACATATATGATCAAATCATAAAATCTGATTCCATACTTTGAACACTACAATACTACATTGTCTAAGTACACATACCTCACTGAAGTAGCCCTCAAACAACACAAGTTTTTTGTTCCCATAATCACAAGAAAAAAAGATCACACAGTCTCTAAATCATATACCAAATTATCGAAATATATATTAATATTACATAACACCAGTTTCATGGAAAATTCTTCAGGGTACATTACCTACCACAGAGAAGTATGTATTTATATATACATGTTTTTCTCTTCATTATTGACCTCCAATCATACTTGGGTAACTAGGTAACTCAAATCCTCTAAGTAATAATTATTTAAAGCAATGTTTCTGACTCTAAAATAATCTACACTTGCCATGTCCTTCATTCCTTTTATCCCCATGTATACATACAAATGCTATAAACTCTTGTTGCATTTTTGAATAGCCAGATTACTAAGGGTACACCAAAATGACTGATTAACTTGGCTTTACAGGGTTACAAAGAATTCTGCAAAGCTATCACAATTCTCTCTGGGAGATCAGTTGCTTTTATCAAATAGCAAACGTTCCAACCTTCCCATCTTCCAATCAGTGTAACTCATCAGTGGTAACAATAGAGAAAGAATACTAAAGGGAAAAAAAATCTTGAATATTTCATATTTGCATGGGCATTTTCCTCCCTAACATCTCTCTACTTCCCAAAATTCTGGCAAGGAAATACAAGACTTTGTCTCCTTATATAACTTCCTCCTTTAGTGGGCTATACTTCGGAAAAGCATCAAAGGAATACTGATGTTTTGTTCTGTTTTGCTTAGGACTGAAAAGCATAACAGTGTAGGGTTTTGCAAAAACCTGAAAATATCACACCCACCCCACTTGAGCATTTGTTACAAAAAAAGAAAGCATGCGTAATTCCACTAGTCAAATTCTGAAAACCACCTGGATAAATAGCACATTAATAACTGTCCTTTCAAAAACTAAATCTACCTTCTACGATTTCATTCTATAGAAACAATTTTTTTAAACATGCAGAAAGGATTCAACATTAGAGCTATCGCAGCTCTATTTTTAAAATGCCAAATTAATTCCAGAAATTAAAAGTTCATTCTCCCACCTCAACTCCCATCGAATCCTGAATATGATTTACATGTCAAAGGCTGACTTAGATTTAATACATTTACTTTGGAAAAACTTACAGATGCCTGTCAAATTACAAAGCAACTGCCTAAACATTCCAGTGACATTTAACTGCTATCAAACAGCCGAGAGTCGATCTTTAATAGGACACAGCTGTTGGTGCCACAATACCTAAAAGTCCAAAGCAAGATCTGATTGTTCCGAGCCCTTTAGCCAACAATGAAATCCTCAGGGGAGGATTTTTCTTTTTTTTTTTTTATGCAGCACCCCAGCCTGTACAATTGGATTGTGGCCTTCCACAAACACATGTACAGTTACAATCATGGTTTCACACACACTAAAAACTATTCAGGACCACTGTTTGCAGTTCCTCAATGACTTTAACAAATGGTTCAGGGCCCTACTGTTATTTGCTCCCTACCAGGACCTGTGCTCTATGCTTACAGCAACCCTAAAAGAAAACAGAGTCTCTGCCAAGTGACTCGCTCAAGAATAAAGTCAGCAAGAGGCAAAGGCAGTGTGACTGCAGGGCCTGATCCCTTCCTTGACCAGTGGACAATGGAACCTCTCACAGCACCACATGGCCGGGCTGGGATGGACTGCATGGCCTTCCTTGGGGCTTGAACATCCTGGTCTCACCACTGCCCCCCGGAAAACAACTACTTGAGCAAGTGCTCCATAAACTGGCAAAATTCTACCAACAGGTTTTTACTGAAAGTATTTCTCAATTGACTAAATAGCCAGGATCTGGCTAAAAGACTCATATATCTTCTTCAGGAAGCAGAAAGTGACAAATCATTTTTAAGTAAGCTCTCCTCTGGATGGTAATAAGATCAAAGTAAAATATGCAGCCTTCCCTGTATATTTTAGATCCTCAAATAGTAACTCTTTAAAATGCACTGCATTTTAAATAGACAATTTTCAAGCGCTTACCTCAGTATGAAATGATTCTCTTAATCTGAATTAAGTTAATCTGAACCATTTATATTATTACTCCACTAGGACCATTTTGTAAAGATGCATTTGTAGTCAAACATAATTACATGTATACAGCAACAGCTGCTCATAAATTATTTGAGGTCCTCTGCCTAGAGGTACCAAAGGGTCTGATGTATTAAATAATGTATAGAGAGCCAGGGCATGGTGTGGCTCACGCCTATAACCCCAGCACTTTGGCAGGCCAAGGCAGGCGGATCGCTTGAGCTCAGGAGTTCGAGGACCAGCCTGGGCAACATGGCAAAATCCCATCTCTACAAAGAAAAAAAAAAAAAAAAATTAGCAAGGCATGATGGTGGCATGCACCGGCAGTCCCAGCTACTCAGGAGGCTGAGGTGGGGGGATTGCCTGCGTCCAAGAGATTAAGGATGCAACGAGCCGAGATAGCACCACTGTACTCCAGTCTGGGCAAGAGAGGGAGATCCTGTCTAAAAAAAGTTTATAGTGCATGGTAAGAAATAGTAAAATGTAGCACAGAGCTAAGTATCTAGTAGGCACTACCCACCCCAAGAAAGACAAAATGACTGAATCACTGGCTTAAGTATTCAACTTAAAAGCAAATTTACCTAAATGTCCATTTAGACCAACGGATAGAAAAGTAAGCAAACAAGTAAGAATGAGAAAATAAACAGAGGTTTTTTTAAAAGCCATAATAGAGTAAGCTGTAAGTGATAACAATGAACAAAAAATTGCCATAGAAACAGCTGATAGGGTACCAAAAATGGCTCCAAGATAATCATATATAGTTAGTAAATTCAATTGAATAGTTTCGCACCAAGAAGCATGCTGAAAGAACACACAGTAACCTATAAATATTAGAATTATCTTATTTAATTAACTGGAAATTTTACTAATAATAAATTAAATCCAACTCCTGGCCAACGTTACAGTTCAAAACTTCCTAATTTCCTCATTCAATTCTTCTGTCATATGAATTGCCATACAATAAAGAAAATAATGTATAAGCACACTAGCTGAAAATGCAGAATTGTAAATATTTACAACCAAAAGAAATAAATAATCCAACCTGTGAGATAGTAATTGTCACTATAAAATGAACCTTTTGATCATGAAGCTCTGATAATATATGTTTTCTATCTCAACCTTTCTCCAATTCTGATGGCGGCATTTATTGAAGTACACAAATGAGAACTAGAAAAAAATTAGAAAAAGAAATGCTATGTTAATATTAACATTGGCAGAAGATAATATTTTCCTCTTCAAATGCTATGAAATTCTTTCTTGAAGAGGGCATAGCTATACTTACTCCTGAAGAGGGTATAAAAGGGAGAGGAAGCAAAGCATTTGTTCAAACTATACAGCAAATTTCAAAATGGCTTCAACCCTGAGAAAATATCCCTAAAAACACATTTGAAGAGAAAACCACTCAAAGAAATGCTTATCAGATAAGCCCATAAACCAAGTTTACATCAGTTATAGTCCCACATATTCTCATGTATCATATATTCTTATATATTAGCAAGTCAAGAACCACAGAGACAGCGCTAGCCAGCACAATAAAGTCTTGCTTGAAGAGGGACTGATATAGTGGTTTACAAAGCTATGGAAAAATACAAGGGTTTCATCCTTCCTTCAGTTTTTTCATCCCTAAGATGCGACAGCATTTATCTTCTTACAGCTCCTGAGAATGTAGAGAGAATAAATGAAATAATTGTGGTTCTTTTAAAGACAAGTGCTACATAAACCTTCATTTTCTTTCCTCATGATTAAAAACTCGTTTGCACAGAAGGTCACAGTATCTCAGTGGAACAAAGTAAAAAATAACAAATGGCATTATTCAGTTCACAAAGCACTTTCAGATTTATACTTAAATCTCAAGAACCAGTAGTGAGGCAGAGTGACCATCATCCCAGGGTATCACAAGGTGTGCTCACTTGCTAGGTGAACTTGTCCAAGGCATGGACTTGAGCCTGGAACTTTACAGAAAAGTAACAGAAAAAAATTCTGTTTACTACATCACTTAATCTCTCAAGTCACGAAAGAATTATCATTTGTGAAAAACTGTATGAAAGAGGATGTATTCTTACCTACCAGTCCTGCCAAAATAATAACCATAAGGTAAAAATTTTATATATACCAATGCTGAAGTTAAGTGCACTAACCTCATAATGGTACCTCTTTTTTCAATGTTACATTTAAAAATCAAAGGCTAACAATAACAACAAAAAAAAAATTTAAGGCTGGGCACGGTGGCTCACGCTTGTAATCCCAGCACTTTCAGAAATCCCAGCACTTTCAGAAATCCCAGCACTTTCAGAAATCCCAGCACTTTCAGAAATCCCAGCACTTTGGGAGTAGAGTGGCATGATCTCAGCTCACTGCAACCTCTGCTGCCCGGATTCAAGCAATTCTCCCGCCTCAGCCTCCCAAGTAGCTGGGATTATAGGTACTTGCCACCACACCTGGCTAATTTTTGTAGTTTTAGTAGAGACAGGGTTTCACCATCTTGGCCAGGCTGGTCTTGAACTCCTGACCTCGTGATACACCTGCCTCGGCCTCCCAAAGTGCTAGGATTACATGCATGAGTCACTGCACCTGGACAGGATGACTATGATTTAAAAAATAAAATAAAAGTGACAGAGAAAGACAAAGAAAGAAAGGAGAGAGAGAAAGAAAGAAGGGAGGGAGGGAGGGAGGGAGGGTGAGGAAGGAAGGAAGAAAGGAGTAAAACAAGTATAGGCAAGGAGGTAGAGGAAATAAAACCCTTATGAGTTGCTGGCAGGAATATAGAATGAATGGCACAGTCCCTGTAGAACTGTTTGTTCCCCACAACTTTAAGAATTACCATATGACCTAGCAATTCCACACGTAAGTATGCACTCAAAAGAAGTGAAAGCAGGGACCCAAATAGATATTTGTGCACCAACGTTCATAACAGCATTATTCACAATAGACAAAAGGTAGAAACAAAAATGTCTAACAATAGATGAATAGATAAACAAAATAAGACATACACATACAATGAAATATCATTCAGCCTTTAAAAGGAATAAAATTCTGACACATGCTACAACATGAATGAACTTTGAAAACACTATGCTAAGTGAAATAAGCCAGATAAAGAAAGACAAATATTGTATGATTCCACTTTTATGAAGTACCGAGAACAGGCAAATTCATAGAGACAGAAAGCAGAATAAAAATCACGTGGGGCTGCGAGGAAAAAGGAAGAGGAGCTACTGTATAACAGGTAGAGAGACTGTGTTTGGGATGATGAAAAAGTAGATAGTGGTGATGGTTGCACAGCATTGTGAACATACTTCATTCTTCTGAGCTGCACATTTACAAATAGTTAAAATGGCAAATTTTTTACATAGTTTTGTATAGTTTTTAATATATCTTTATATGTATTTTACCACAATAAAAAATAAAACTCAAGGGCTAAATCTATCATCAACAATTACTTGAAGATGTAAGCACAGAAAGAGTTTATGCCTCTTAAAACATCTAATGAATATGGAGAACCATAAAGTCAGCATGCCAGTTTCTGAACATACTACATGGTGTAATACTACTGCAAGTTGACACTAGAGACCTATTTTCTTAACCAAACAAAGGGAATGTTAATTATGGTTTCATATCTATTAGAAACAAACTGAATTTGGGGTCTGAGACCAGTAAACATATTGGGGGTCAGGGGGGACAGTATAATATAATCCAACTCATTAAAAGTTTAGAAATGACAAAAATTGGTCAGGTGTAGTGTCACACACCTGTAATCCCAGAACTTTAGGAAGCCAAGGCAAGCAGATTGCCTGAGCCCAGGAGTTTGAGACGAGTCTGGGCAGCATGGTGAAACCTCGTCTCCACAAAAACTACAAAAATTAGCCAGGGCTGCACTGAGCCAAGATGGTGCCACTCCAGTCCAGCCTGGGCAACAAATTGAGACCCTGTGTCAAAAAAAGAAATGAAGAAAATTAAACTCAAAATTACTTTTCCAAAATCATACGACTGGTTATAACAAAACAAGGACTAGAACAACTCAGGTCTCTTGTCCCTAGACTGGTGCTTTTCCTACACTTAGTTTGGATTGAATATGTCACTCATCCTCTCTTTCAAGTAATGGCATTCATTTTAAAAAGGTTATTCTAATGTCCTGAAAACTATACTTCAAAGATCACCTTACAACTCCTGAATCTATCTGAAGGTTGGGTTCATTCCCGTATTACTGTGATCACTAAAGAAGTAAGCTGGCACAATATCCTATGGGGGTTAGTTCAAAAGAACAACAAGACTAAACTTAAATCCTAGAAAAATGGTAAATCAATATGCTTGTAACAGCTTAAGGGTTTCACTTTGCTAACATGCAGAAGAAGGGAGAAAAGATTCTTCACACCTAACTGCCTGACTACAAAAGAACAAACATTCACACATCCCACATCCACAAGAAACTGACTTGCACAGCTTAAGCAGGCTACCAGTTTGGGAGCTCTTAGTTAAGAAGACAAAGTTCAAGATCCTACCTAAGAAAAGCATCCGAGACTGCTGTTGGTTAAAACAACCAATCTTACACGGAAAGGTATTTGTTAATACTCTTATTGTGAGACAGTTTCAGGACTACTTAAGAAAGGAAATGCCAAATACAACAGTGAGCAAAGCCAGCAATGACAATGGCAACTGAGATGCTATCGCAAACTCTTACAGGTGAATCCATGTGTAATACTGGGTTACAACCAGCAAATGAGGAAACTTATGAACCTCTGCTGCCCATATCATTCCAAAGAAACTTCAATCACCTTCACACTTTTGTCTCCTTCCTAGAGCTAGAGCCTAAATGTAGTCCTACTCTTGTACTTCCCATCTCCCCTTCTGCTTCCTTTCCTGCCATACACCAACATCTTCATCTTTAAGATGAGGTCAAAAGTTATGATCCTTCCAACTGAAGTCAATAAATATTTACTGAGCTCTTCTGGGATAGATGTAGTAGAAAATTCAAAGACATTTAGTGACCTATTTATTGTTATCAAAAGCCTTACAATTCAAACTTTCTGTGTAAAAGATTGCAATACAGGGTATTGAGTCCAGCTCTGTGACCAGATAGACCTGGGTTCAAATCTAAACTTTGACCCTTTAAGACTTTACCTCTCTAAATTTCAGCTTCCTTACTTCTATAATGTGGATAACAATATATATGTGTGCTTGTGAGGTTAAATGAGATAAGCAATATGCTTATCAGTCCAGAGTTCAGAAGTCAGAGGTTAGCAATGTCACTCTTAATTATTATTACAAGAGAAAGCACAAATGCTGCCATGATAAAATAAATGGCACCAAAGTTTGGAGGCCAGAATAGACCCTCTAAGTTGATTAGAGAAGGTTTGAGAGAAACGGTCAAATCTCAGCTACATCTTCAAAGTGAAAAGTGAACAGAGAGACCTGAGTTATAACCTGGATCTGAGGCTAATTTGCTTTGTGACCTGGGTGGTGGGCAGTGGGGAATAATTTAAAATTTCAGGATCTCAATTTTCTATTTGTAAGTTCAAAACTGACTTAAAGGATGATTATAATCTTCTAGAGCTAACGTTCTGTAATTTGGTGTAGGAACCAGGTAGGCAAAGTGAAAGAAGGAAGTAAGTCCAGGTACAGTTTATGGAATGTTGTAAAATTCTGAAAAATATAAAGCTATACAGAAGACAGGAAAGGAGCCCCTAGCTACAGCGTAAGATCTAGTGTGGTAAAGGGAGGAGAGAACATGAACTGCTCATTTTTACCTCCACCGTAGGTAGAAAGGACCTACTAGAGGTTAATGAGCAAGAGTGGCATAACAAAACAATAATAGCATCTTAAAGAGCAGAAGATGGATGTAATAAAGTAACAGCATAAAGGTAGAATAAACTGGGAAAAGGAGAGTAACAGGATGAAAACCAATGAGAAACCAAACGAATGGGATTCAACAATTCTGGAACAATGCGATGGGAATGGCAACCACAGTTCTTGCCCCAAGTTTTTAGACGAATTAGAAGCATTAGCTTAGAAAAGCCCCCTAAAGTCTCTAGGTCTCAATTCCTTTATAAAATAACTTTTATCTCCTCCAACTCTACAATCCTATGATTCTAAGATTCTGATACAATTTATCTGGATTGGGGCCCAGGTTTTTTTTAAGATCCCCAAATGTTTCTATTGTACAAGCCAGGGTTGAATACCATTGTCTAAACAAAGAGAAAAAAAAAACAGTTATGGGTTAATCGATAGGACATCTGAGAGTAAGCCAGAAGGGATGAGACAGAATTCCAGGGCACAGCCAGGATAAGCGTACTTATGCACAGACTGAAACAAGGCCATCTTTTCCACCGAGTGGGGCAGGAAAGAGGTATGGTTGAGTAAGTCGCTGTTAGGTTGCAAAGCAGAAGTTGTGAGCTGATCACCTCCACCTTCTCCATTGAAGAATCTGTCTCAAATTCAACTATAAGCCAATTCACATTACGATTAGCACTTCAGAAATTTCTGTACAATAAAAAGATTGCCAAAAGCAGCTAATATATTTGCTTATTCCAAAACAAGCAAACTATTTTAACAATCTGAACTTTATTACAACTTTCGTTTCATTTACTGGTTTTCACTCATTCCACAAGCATCTACAGAATGCCTTACTATGCTGATCACTGGGAATACACGAATAAATTAGGGCTGCTGCCCTGAAAAAATTTATGTAAGTGGAGAAAACTGACATTTTTAGGATTTCAAAATCCAACCTGGTAAGTGTCACAAAAGACAGAGGTATTAACACTACTTGTGGGAGTTAGGAAAGACTTAGAAAAGCTGACATATGAGCTGCGCCTTAGATGATATGACTCACTTTTGCAGGGTCCAGGGTTTGAAAAAAAGGGGCTCTAAAGCATATAAATGCTTATAAAATGCTTTCAGAAAATAAAACTGAAAAAAATTACTCTCAACTATTAATTATGGTAATTTTTTTTTCAAAAATGTTATTCATCTTTATACTTTGAAAACCTAAAACTTTTTTTTTTTGAGATGGAGTCTCACTCTGTTGCACAGACTGGGGTGCAATAGTGTAACCTTGGCTCACTGCAACCTCCACCTCCTGGGCTCAAGAGATTCTCCTGTTGCCTCAGCCTCCAGAGTAGCTGGGACAACAGGCATGTGTCACCATGCCTGACTAATTTTTGTAATTTTTGTAGTGACAGGGTTTCACCATGTTGGCCAAGCTGGTCTCGACCTCTTGACCTCAAGTGATTTGCCCAGTTCAGCCTCCAAAATTGGTAGGATTACAGGTGTGAGCCAGCGCACCCAGCCCTAAAAACCTAAAACATTTAAGGATTATATTCAAGGGGGAAAAAGCCGCAATAATTTACAGTAGACATTTCAGAGAAAAGAGATTTATCAAGCATTATGTCCTTTAAAAGATTTCTTGTGTATATACATACAAAATACACATAAACAGAGTATCAATAAACACATATGTAGATCTTCATTTTTTTATTTCTTTTATTTTAATGTATTTCATCTTGATTTGTTTTAATGCCAGGTACATTAAAAATAAAAAAGAAATATAAGCAATATAATAAAACTTTAAGCAATTTTATCATAGTTATTCCCTATTCAATGCCTTAAATCCTTCATACAGCAATGCAGAAAATAACTACCTCTCTAAACACATATACTGGTATTTCTCATTTAAGAAACACCAAGCCTGTAGAGTCTTACATGGGGCAATCCAGTGCAGCGGCTTTTTTTTTTTTTTTTTTTTTTGAGACGGAGTCTCGCTCTGTTGCCCAGGCGGAGTGCAGTGTGCCGGATTCTCAGCTCATGCAAGCTCCTTCCTCCGGGTTTACGCCATTCTCCTGCCTCAGCCTTCTGAGTAGCTGGGACTACAGGCCTGCCACCTCGCCCGGCTAGTTTTTTGTTTTTAAGTAGAGACGGGGTTTCATCGGCTTAGCCAGGATGGTCTCAATCTCCGGACCTCGTGATCCGCCCGTCTCGGCCTCCCAAAGTGGCTGGGATTACAGGCTGACCACCGCGCCCGGGCCAGGTACAGCTTTTATTGTTCTAATTCCAACAATTCATTAATATCATTGCATGAGGCAGAAAATGATGAATCAAAGTATTCTAGTTGGCTATCACCATCTGGAAAAATTCACAGAATAATTTTATTTACTGAAATAACAGTTATCAATAGTTAAAGCAATTTTCACCATAAAATGCTGGTGTTCTTTAAAAATAATTATGGTCACTTATAAAAAAATCTTGTAAAGTTATTTCACAAATCAACCATGCCTCCTAACACTGAAAAGGAATACTTTTAACTAAAATACAGTATAATCTTTTATTTATTCCAAAATGTAAGTCACTGGTAAATAAATACAGAATTCCATAATACTTCTTTCATTCTTAGAGAAGAAATGGTTTTTCAAGGCACAGTATTTTGTTTTTATTAGTATGGTATGCAGCTGTATTATTTGTACTGCTGCCCAGCATTCAGTAAGTGTTCAAAGTATTTCAAACTGGCAATTCGTATTTAATGCTTAACAAAAGAGTCATGATAGTGACTATTGGGAGCATAAGGATAAAACTGAGCCACATTTATTCTGGGGGAAAAACCTACAAAACTGAAAAGAATGACCATTTTCCACATTAAACTCTACATTAGGAAAAGAAAAGTCAATTTACAAAATCAACATTTTTTTTTAAGTGTCAGACAGTGACTTCCCAGAGGCTTAGAAACATAAGTATTATGTTATTCCATTAGAAAACAGTTTTTCACAAATTCAGTTATATATTTAAACTCTCGATGAAACCTCATCTGTTTACCCAAATCAGAGGAAATAAAGCTGTCTGCAGGAAACAAGACAGCAGCTTATTGATCCAGCATTACAAGGTTGACCTTCTCTCAACAGAATGTTTAGCTACGTTATGTTGGTATAAAAGGCAAAGGTTAGGACACAAACCCCTTCTCACTTCCTCTGGTTATGGACTTTGTAACTGTAAAATATGTGGGAACTCCTACATTTCCAAATTTCCAATCCTTTAATCTATGGCCCAGGAAACTATCAGAATAGGAAGAAAGTAATGAAGATGCCGTTTAAGACAAAATTTAACAACACGCAAACCCCTGAAATATTTTGTTCCAAAAATAATCAAACAGCAAAACAGTTTTATAGGTAGTAAAAGATTACAGACAATAAAATGAGAAGAGGCTTAGAGATCATCTAACTTTACAGTGTTTTTCCATTTGCTAAATTAGGGCCATAGTATCAAGGTTTTACCATGCTCTGTAGCACCTTCCTATAACGTAAATGCTTTCTGTGCCACGGTCAATGGAGATTTGATGTTATTCTCCAAACGAAACATTACTGACTTTAAATAAACATACTCCTTGCTTCCAAGGCCTGACAAAGTTGTGTCAAAAGGATACAGGAGCCAGTTTGAAGAGGATGGCCAAAGTTGGAACAATTTGAACATCAAAAAGAATGCCTGCAATTGACTATAACACTGAATATATAAAAATCCTTAAGTCAAAAATGATACTCGAAAAGAGAAACACAACCAAAGAAAAAAACTCGAGATAACTATTATGCCAACAGTTTATTCTGAAATTTGATAAAAGGGAAAATTAAGTACTTATCCTGCATTTCAAATAAAAGGCTGTATTTCACAGTAATCAAATAGCCCGCATTAATGAGGGAAAGCTATTTTGCTCAGAAAATTGCAACCTAATAAAATTGAAGAAATAATTAAACTTAAAAATTCCATTTTAGGGTATAGAGTGTTAATGTTGCAAGAATTCTAGAGACTGGTTGCACAACAATGTGAATGTGTTTACTCCTACTAAACTGTACACTTAAAAATGACTAAGATGGTGGCTGGGTGCAGTGGCTCACACCTGTAATCCCAGCACTTTGGGTGGCCAAGGCAGGCAAATCACTTGAGGTCAGGGGTTCGAGACCAGCCTGGCCAACATGGCGAAACCCCATCTCTACTAAAAAGTACAAAAAATTAGTCAGGCGTGGAGGTGCGTGCCTGTAATCCCAGCTGCTGGGGGGCTGAGGCATGAGAATCGCTTGAAACAAGGAGGCAGAGGTTGCAGTGAGCTGCGACTGCACCACTGCATTCCAGCCTGGGCAGCAGAAAGAGACTCCGTCTCCAAAAAAAAAAAAAAATGCTAAAATGGTTAACTTTAGGTATGTATATTTTACCACAATTCTTTAAAAATCCCATTTTACCACCATTTTGCTATTCCCAAAGAGAAAACTGATTCAGGTAAAATCACCAATGGATACTAACACTATTATGTCAAAGACTGTCAAAGAACTAACTATTTATAGGGTACCAACATCTCACTCCTCCCAGATTACATGCCAGTATCAAAGGGAAAACTATAATTTTACAATGGGGAGATCTGTCATCACCTTACTCAATCTTAGCTTCACTAATAGTGAGATAACTGCATTATGTGGTTCCTGATATTAAGCAATGTAAAGCATACAAAATTGGCTATGAAAATACTCTTACCAAAAATGGTTGCTCTGAATCTAATCAAGAATTTAGATCTAAATTCTACTTTACAGAAAATATAGAGTTTAGACGAATGACTTAAACACTCTTACATAGAAACAATTAAGCCAGCTAAGAAAAACAAAGATTCTCCAAAACCTGTAACATCTTGCATCTCGCTAACAGGTCACCATCATGAAAAGCGAATAAAAAAGGAAGGGGAAGAATTATTTTAGACTGTAAGCAACTTAAGTGACATAATCATAACTAAATGCAATATGTGCTCCTTGGCAGGATTCCAGTTTGCCAAACACACTATAAAAGACATCATGGGAATGACTGGAGAGACTTTAACATAGCATAGATATTAGATAATATTAGAGAACTACTGTCAACTGATTAATATAATAGTGTGCTGGTTAAATGGGAAACAGTCCATGTTTTTTACAAATACATAACAAAAAAGTTAGGGCTGAAAATGTGATGTTTCATAATTTAAATTACTTCAGGAAAAAACATATGGGGGAAAAAGTTAATGTAAGGAAATAATGTGTCCAGGCAATAATCATCCATGGCTGTTAAAAACCATTAGGCAAAAAAGCTTAATGGGAAATCAAACTTTTCCCAACAGACTGATGGATGGATCAGTCCAGCTAGAAACACCTGAGTTCACTAATCAATCTTCATTCCAAAAAGAAAACTAATCCTATATTGTATCTCTTGATGGGAAGCAGTAAGAAATATACACTAATAACTAGGAAGGATTCTATACTCCTAACTCCCAGTTAATCTTGAATCTGAGTAAGCCTCAGACCTACTACCAATGTATAGCAAATTCAGAAGAGAGAAACATATTAAACAGCACCACAGGCAGGGATGCAATCAACAAATTCCAGAATGTGGGAAACTCTAGAGAGCAAACAATAGAGTTTCAACAAATTAATTGAATATAGAACAAAACACAGTTTCAACAAATAAACTGAAAGAAAAAGAAGAGACACAAAGTAGGTATTAAGATACTGTGTTCAAGAGACATATAAACCAAACATAATATAGATCTTATTTGGATTCTAACTTAAACCAACCGTAAGAGCATTTATGAACAACTGGATAAATATGAGCACACATTGAATATTTGATAAATTAAGAAAGTAAATTTTTTAGATGTAACAACAGTATTGTGGTTTTCATTTTTTTAATGCTTACTCATCACAGACCTATTTTAAAAAGTATGAATGAAGTCATTTAATATCTGGGATCTGCTTTAAGACAATCCAGCATGGAACAGGGAACATGGGTTTGGAAGGTCCACAGATGAAAATTGGCCATATGGGAGTAATTAGTTGGAAGGCGAGTACATGGGGATTCATTATTCTACTCTATGTTTGCATACACCTCCATTATGAAAAGTATTTTTTAAAAGAAACTCAGTAAGAAGGCAGGAAAGGGCGGGGCACCGTGGCTCACGCCTGTAATCCCAGCACTTTGGGAGGCAGAGGCGGGCGGATCACAAAGTCAGGAGATCGAGACCATCCTGGCTAACACGGTGAAACCCCGTCTCTACTAAAAATACAAAAAATTAGCCAGGCATAGTGGTGGGCGCCTGTAGTAGCAGCTACTCAGGAGGCTGAGGCAGGAGAATAGCGTGAATCTGGGAGGTGGAGCTTGCAGTGAGCCGAGATCGCGCCACCGCACTCCGGCCTGGGCGACAAAGCAAGACTCTGTCTCAAAAAAAATAAAAAATAAAAAATAAGAAATTAAATAAGGCAGGAAATGAACCCTAATCCCAGCATCTTCGCCTCACCATAGACTCTTCATCTACTACCTAGCAAAATGAGTAACAGTCAAAAGACCTTAAAATAAAAACTAGCAAGATTTACCAGTATTAACAAAAGAAAGAAAAAGATGTAAAACCTATGCTACAAGCCTGATACAACAAATGAAAAAGTAGAGAAGATTCCAGTGAATAGCAGTGTGACTTCATCCCCGTCTCTTAATGCACTAAACATTAGGGGAAAAAGAAGGTGGTGGGGAAATGGATGGTATTATTCTGCCCTCTTTATTTATACACAGGAAAATTTCCACAAGAAAAAGTAAAACAGATTACAAATTCCTTCAAAGGATCACTATAGAACATTTATTTAATTTCCCACATAAATTGGTTGCTTTCTAATTTCCCATTTTCTCACTTTTATGCCACTTCTAATTGTCAAGGAATAACAGAAGGATTCTTGCTTACTGGGTGAGAAATCTAACTAGCAAAACTAAAAAGTTTCCATCACTGTGCTAGAAAAATCAAGACTGATTTTACTGTAAAATGTCTCACTTGAACTGAAAACCTGGTTTGTGGTCCACGGAAATTACTAAGACAGCTGCTTTCTCCTTTTCTCTTTTGGAAATGAAGCTGGAGTAGAAATTCTTGTGTAATCTGTATTTGGATGTGGTGTTTGCAGAGGATTATTATCTTCCCAAATTTCTAAGTGGTTCCATCTGTTTTTAGGGGGAATTTGGCTTAGGCTGATTTCAAAAAATGAAGAACCAAGTAAGAAATCTGAGGCTGGGCAAGGTGGCTCAGGCCTGTAATCCCAACACTTTGAGAGGCCAAGGCAGGCAGATTACTTGAGGTCAGGAGTTCGAGACCAGCCTGGCAAACATGGCGAAACCTGTCTCTACTAAGAATATAAAAAAATTAGCTGGGTGTAGTGGCACGCTCCTGTAATTCCAGCACTTAGGAGGCTGGGGCAGCAGAATCGCTTGAACCCGGGATGCAGAGGTTGCAGTGAGCCGAAATTGCGCCACTGCACTCCAGCCTGGGTGACAGAGTGAGATGTTGTCTTAAAAAATATCAATAAATAAATCCAAACAGCCTTACATTTAGCATTTAGGTATACTCTTTGAGTGGTTTTAAGAAAAACAAAACCAATGAAGTATTAACAACAACAAAAATTGAACCAGAAGCTGATAAAAAGCCTCTGCATGTACTACCAATTCATAGGATGAGGGCACAGGTTAAACTACACAGGGATGGAATCAGAAAAACAGAAATTGCAGGAAGGATAGAGGACAACCCAATTTCTTCAACAACAACAAAAACTGCAAGGAAATATAAAAGAAAGAAGGGGACAGAACCAATAGATTAAAGAGAACTGAAGAGACCCAGCACAATCTCAATGTATGTACATAACTTGGATCCTGATTCAAATAAGAGACTATGAAAGAAGCAAAGACAAATGGAAATTTGAACACAGTGAATACGTGATGACATTAAGGATTTACTGTTAATTTATTTAGATATTATAATGGTATTCTCAAGAGTCTCATCTTTTATAAATACATACCGAAGTTATGTAGATGGAATGATGACATGCCTGGGAATTGCTTCCAAATAATACAGTGAGAAGTGAAGTGAATAGAGAGATTGGTGAAAAAAGGCCAGCCATGAGCTGACAGCTGTTAAAGCCGAATGGTGGGAAAGGAAGGGGGAGTCAATATGTTATTCAGTTTAGTTTTATATATATTTAAAACTTCCTAAATAATGCTTTTTTTTTTTTTGAGACGGGGTCTCACTGTGTTGCCCAGCTTGGAGTGCAGTGGTGCAATCACCACTCACTGCAGCCTTGGCCTCCTGGGCTCAGGAGATTCTCCCACCTCAGCCTCCCAAGTAGCTGGGACCACAGGCACTGGTCACCATGCCTAAGTTTATTTTGTACTTTTTGTAGAGATGGAGTTTCACCACATTGCCCAGGCTGGTCTCAAACTCCTGGGCTCAAGTGATCCTCCAGCATCAGCCTCCCAAAGTGCTGTGATCACAGGCATGAGCCACAGTACCCAGTCAGTAATGTTTTTTAAAAAAAAAAAAATTGAAATAATGGAAATGAAAATAAATTAATAATGGAAATACAGTTAGCATATAAAATTCTTAAAACTTTTACTTTAAAATTAATTTCTAAAACAATTGAGACATTTTTGACAAA
>NW_016803559.1:442101-460728 GCF_001698545.2 Rhinopithecus bieti
AATAAAATTCAGAATCTTTTCATCTTCAAATAACTTTAATCATCTTAAAATTTCAGCAAGTCACAAAATGGAAATCATAAAATCTTAAGGCTTGGAAGACACCTTGGTGGTCACAATGTTCCATCTCCCACCCAGTGAATCTTCCTCCCACCTTCCAACGGCTTGTTGTCTGGGTCCTTAGAGCCGGGGAAAAGCACTCCTTTCCAAGACAGCCCCGTTCCATCGTCAGCCTGCTCCAACTGTTAAAAGTTCTTCTGCTACCAGGTAGAAAATTCCCTTCTCCAAATTTCTTAGTTTTATCCATGGAAAAAGAACTCACTAATGGACTGTCGCTGCAATTTGAGAGTTGTGAAATTAAGTTAGTGGACTACTGACTGGAATTTTATTATTATCAAGTAGAAAAGAAAATCTCAGAGCACAATACACACAGTAAGGTTAAGAACTAATTTGTGAAACTTGTTTCTGTTATTCATACATCTATTTACACATACGCACATCCAGACTGAATAAAGGGTCAAGATGTAAAATTTATTTCTTCCAGCAGATTTTGTCAAAAACAAAATTAGAAAGGCAGTGCTCGAGTATTCAAAACATGGTGCTTATTATCAATATTTTATAATTCAGTGTCTTTTCAAAGAAATTATATTAAATAATTATATCTTAAACCAGCTCTCAACAAGCTGTCCCCCAGTAAGTCTTATCCCTTCAGTTATCTCAACGGCTAGTTCTTCAGGTGCTATAGTTTCTCCTCATCTCAACATCCCAGTAACCCTTCATGGATATGGTTTCCACTCATCTTTTTGAACAAATATCTATTAGTGCACACTATGTACCCCTTAAAATGAGGTATCTAAATATTCTAAGTCAATGCAAACTAGTCCATTACAGCCCACATTCTACATAAAATATTTCATACATTCATTTAAAAACGATGAGATGCTGGCAGAGATTCTTCTAAGTCACCGAAGATCCAGAACTCAAGAGAAAGACTTAACCTGGAGAGAGATGTGAGTTAACAGACTATAATAGGTAAAGTCTTGGGTGATAAAAATTAGTCACGGCTACGAATCAAAGGCTAAGGACAGAACCCTGGGAAATAGGAAAATTGAAAGGACAGTCAGAGGAAAAGAAGTCTGCAAAGAACAGAAGGGAAAGTAGAACAAACAGCCAAAACATGTCAGGAGAGACTCGGAAGACTTTCAAAGACATCCCAACAAATTTCATGTTATTTATTTCAGCCCATTTTGTAGCTAACAAGACAATCGAGGTACAGCTTACTCGGTTTTCCCTGCAAACTTCTGTGAAATCTGTATATCTCATAAGCAATCCTTGTTTGTTATCATTAAAAATCACTGGCAAAAATATCTTGGATAGGAGATGACCAAGATTAAAATTTCAGTAACAAATACCACCAGAGATTTTTCTCCAAAGTTGTTTATAAAGATATAAAGATACTATGAAAATTTTATCAAATGTTTTGACAAGATACAATCCCTATATTTTTCTTTCCCTGTATTTTGTTTGTTTGTTTTTGAGACTGTTTGTGACTCTGTCACCACCAAGGCTGGGGTGCAGTGTGGCAAGATCATAGCTCACTGTAGCCTCCATTTCTGGAGCTCAAGGAATCCTCCCGCCTCAGTCTCCAAAGCTATTTTTTTTTTTTTTTTTTTTTTTGGTAGAGACATGGTTTCACTATGCTGCCCAGGCCAGTCTCAAACTCCTGACTGAAGCAATTCTCCCACCTCGGCCTCCCAAAGTGCTAGGATTACAGATGTGAGCCACTATGCCCTGGCTCTTTCCTTCTTAAAGAAAGGACACTTTATGATGAGCAACAGACATATAAATTAGGACTTATTTCAGGGTACCTGAACCACCTAAGAGGAAACGGACACAAAAAGCAACATCATTTGACCACCATCACACTTAACTAATGAGAGGACTGGAACTTGAGGCTAGAACAATTGTCTTTCTATCCTCTGCTCCTTTCAGAAACAAAAGGGAAAAAACGGTATCAAATACCTGGTTTGCTGAAATTCCGGTCACTATAGATTCGGGATAAACTCCTACAAAAGTCTATACTCAGCAGTACTGACCAACAACGTCCAATATTCCAATAACACACCTGCCATTTCAAGGTACTCAAATGGAGACAAATTTTCACCTTTCAATGGTACTGTGAACGACAGTCTTCAACAGCTCCTTTGTAACCTGTCAACATTCCAGATAGACTCAACATTCCATTTCTTTTTTAAGTGGGCAGAAGGAAGACGGTAAGATGGAGGTTATCACCTTATCCTCTACATGCTTCCATTTTCCTGCTTCCCCTTTATAACTAAAGCTGGTAAAGGAACATGGTGGGATCTCATCAGTGCTTTCTAGTTTCTGAATGAAAACTCTCCCCCAATGATCAAATTACATCCTAATGCAATAGTGTAGTATTGGCTCTGATTCAAGATAGTTACCCGTGGGGAGGGGAATGCAAATAGGATCGGGGTTTGACGTAGTTTACATATTCTTAGGGATAATATAAGACAGTAGTTATGGCTATAGGCTCTGGAACCAGACAGCCTGGGTTCAAATCCCTGCTCCACCATTAATTGGCTGAGTGATCCTGAGCAAGTTATTTCAAACTGCAGTGCCTCAGTTTTCTTATAGGATACTTAGGATAATAGTACCTACCACAGAGAGTTACTACAAGAATTAAATACATAAATATACGTAAAAGTGCTTATAGATAACCAGCATGGTGGTACACACCTCTAGTCCCAGGTACTCAAGAAGCTGAGACAGCAGGATCACTTGAGCCCAGGAGTTCAAGGCTGTAGCATGCAATGATCACATGTGTGAGTAGCCAGTGTACTCCGGTCCAGACAACACAGCAAGACCCCACCTCTAAAACAATATTTAAAAATAAAAGTGCCTATAGAATAGTATCTGACATATATTAAGTATTCAAAACATGGTGCTTATTATTATCAATATTTTATAATTCAATGTCTTTACAAAGAAATTATATTAAATAATTATATCTTAATTGAAAGTACAAATTAAAATATAAAATAAACTATCTCCAACATAAAAATACTGCCTGTTACTTAGGAAAAGCACTTCGACCATGAAGTGATTGTCTGCTGCAGCTATAATGCCAACAATTTACATAATGATTTCTAAATTAGTGTATCATTGATGTTTAAGGCATGTACCTTCCCTTCTATACTGCCAGACAGAACCATATACAAACAGGTTGCTTTGATTTTATAACTGTGTAGTTCCATTAAAGTTCAGTCAGCTAAAAAAGAATATTTTGCTTGGTTTAGTTCCAACATATTTCCACTAAACTATGTTAGGCAAAAGAAGGAAAGAAAGAAGGCAGGGTGGGAGGAAGAAAAGTTTTCATACAGGCGCGGTGGCTCACGCCTGTAATCTCAGCACTTGGGAGGCCGAGGCAGGTGGATCACGAGGTCAGGAGTTCAAAACCAGCCTGGCCAAGATGATGAAACCCCATCTCCACTAAAAATGTAAAAATTAGCCATGCATGGTGGTGGGCGCCTGTAATCCCAGCTACTCAGGAGGCTGAGGCAGAGAATTGCTTGAATCTGGGAGGCAGAGGCTGCAGTGAGCCAAGATCACACCACTGCATCCAGCCTGGGCGACAGAGCGAGACTCCATCTTAAAAAAAAAGAAAAGAAAAGAAAAAAGAAAAATCTAAAAACAATAAAACATAATATAAACATAGGTAGGAGTCATAGGAAAAAAATTATACAACATCAACTTTAACATTACCTTGAGAAAATATGAGAATTTGAAGATCAGTTCAGATTTGGTTTAGAAATTGTTAGGGTTTTTTGCTGTATTTTTTGTTTTATGTGCCTTGTTTTTAGCACTGGTTAAAACATTCTCTATGTCCACAATGCTACATTTAGGTGAAACTGCTTTCACTGACTAAAACAATATTCAGATATTCATTCCAAAAACATCATAACAATATGTCACAAATGATCTACTTTCTGTTATTCCACAATATCAGTAATAAATATGAGCTTTATTTGGGAGACCACGAAGCACATGCCAAGAAAAGGGAAGAGGAGGGAATCTCACTTATTCACAAATAAAATTATATGATGTCTAGAATTTGCTTTAAAAAAAAAGAGGAGAGTGGATCAGGGAGTCAAAGGGAAATACAGATGAAACAAGACTGGTCACGTGGCTGGTAACTGTTGAAGCCAGGCGAGGATACGTGAGGTTCATTATACCAGTATTCTCTACTTCTGAATATATTGAAAAATTTCCATAGTAAAAAGTTTAAAAAAAAAACACACTTTTCTGTAACTGATAACGATACATTCTTTCTTCCAAAAACACTTCGATAATCAGATGCTATATGACTTTAAAAAAACAACCTAACCAAACATGGCTTTAGAAAACCTAACCGGGAAAAAAAAAGTCCTCAAAAAAAATGCCACATTATCCTTCACTGCTATTATGTGTTCTACACAGAGCAAGTAACACATAAATCATAGATCTATAGACTATTCTAGAATCTATCCTCTTTCGATTTAAGCTTGCAGCACTGAGGATGAAGGTGAAATGGGCTCAATTAGGTAGGAGCCACATCTGCACCACATATGCAGCCCACATCTACGGCTCTTCATTGCAGAGCTGCAACAGTTTAGAATATCTTCAACATACCTTTATTTTCCTCCTGTTTTCGGGCGGAGGGAGGTGGGGGAAGACAAATGTATTCACATTCCCATATGTGTGTAATTTAAAACAGACAATCTTGGCATTAAGGAAATCAAGACGTAGGCTTTACTGATGTTGATTTTAATGGCCAAGATCCAGAAACAGTTCTGGTTACAAGTTCATGGATAAACTCTTGATTTCTTTGCAGTGGACAGACCCAACTCAGTACGTGACATTCTGACCTTTCCCACACACAGCTTTTACCCGCGTTATTAAGGAAGAAAAGTTTTCCTTTTTCTCCTTAAGAGAAGTGGATTAAAGAAAATTTTCCAAGGAAAATTTTCATTTAGTAGCTTTTCTACCAGAGTGTAGACATTTAGTAGCATTTCTACCAGAGTCTAGAAGCAATTGAACAGAGTACTGGGAAAGAGTAAAAGATTATCATAATAAAAATGGTCCCCAAAAGCAAAGGCTGAATATGAACCATTGTCTAGCTTATAACCACTGCCACATTTGCTTTTCAAATACTTGTGGAGGCATTTGGCATCATTTTGCAATAATCCCATAGGACTTTTACTTCCTTGTTTTTTCAGTAGTATTTCAAAATGTTGACACATTTATTGAACTATTTTTGGAAGACCGAGCTCTGTCTACCTTCAAGACTCAAGACACAAATATATAAAAGCTACAGGACATCCCTCTAGCTATAAAACTTGGCAGATTTCCTGAGTTTTCCAAGAAAATTTCAACTGGCAAAAGTGCACAGTGTAGAGAGCACAACTCTGGACATAAGAGACCTTGGCTGTGCCTGAAGCTCCATTAGTAACTGCTCCAGGACTCTGGTTAAGTTTAAACTCTTTACTTTTCTTACTTGTCAGACCCGTGGTACAAAATTGTTTTAAAAATCAAATGGGGGCTGGGTGCGGTGGCTCACACCTGTAATACCAGCACTTTGGGAGGTCAAGGAGGGCAAATCACCTCTGCCCTCCTTGGTCAGGGTAGGAGGAAGAAAAGTTTTCATACAGGCGCGGTGGCTCACGCCTGTAATCCCAACACTTGGGAGGCCAAGGCAAGTGGATCACGAGGTCAGGAGTTCAAAACCAGCCTAGCCAAGATGGTGAAACCCCGTCTCCACCAAAAATATAAAAATTAGCCATGCGTGGTGGTGCACACCTGTAATCTCAGCCACTCAAGAGGCTGAGGCAGGAGAATCGCTTGAACCCGGGAGGCGGAGGTTGCAGGGAGCCGAGATTGCACCACTGCACTCCTGCCTGGGCGATAGAGCGAGACTCTGTCTCCCAAAAAAAAATGAAAGACTCAAGTCATTTAGCATACCAACACACTCTGGGGAAATACTTTCCTTATCTATTCCCTGAAACATCTTCTACATTAACGCATAATAGATTTGAATTTCTAAATCTCTAAAACCCACTGGGCAACTAAATTAACCAACACTAATCACATAACAGGCATTGGATCATACTGACATTTCCTCAGACCTCACAGTCACTACTGACCCACTACGACATTCAGAACCTTCTTTTTTGTTTTACCATCCCCAAACCCATACTCAAAAATCCCTAACATCTGTACCTTCACATTAATGTAAATCCTTAATTATGTCCCACCTAGTAATGAAATGAAATTTTCACCCTTACAGTATTTAACAGAACCTGCATATGTTCAAAGCTTTCTGTAATCCCCAAATCATATTCAAACAATATTCTTTTATTTATTTATTTTTAATAGAGATGTAGTTTCCTTGTGTTGTCCAGGCTGGTCTTGAATTCCTGAGCTTAAGTGATCTGCCCACCTTGGCCTCCCAAAGTGCTGGGATTATAGGCATGAGCCATCGTGCCTGGTCCAAAGAACATTCAAGTATATGTGTGACAACAATATGTCTGTCTAAAGACAGACAAACTAAGATACTCAATAAATCTAAACTAACGCTGTCACCTCTAATACACAACAAAAACAAATTTGCTAAGTATGTATTGTTAAGTCTAGTTCAAGTATATAATATTTCTAAGAGTTAATACTGAACTAATCCTTGAAAGACCACAGGAAAAATATATAATACATTTACTTAACTTTTCCTAGGAAGCAGCTTCTTGACCAATAACGTATCAATTATCCACTCACAGGCACCCTAGATGTTCACTCAATCACCTGACTTTTCCACCTCCCTCTATATAAATGAACTTCAACCCAGCAGCTGGCATGGGGAAACCAGTATAAATTTATTATGGCTGCAGTCCTTATCAAATGTGAGTACCATGGCAATCTTGTGGAATTTTGTTTTTAATCTGTTTAAATTCCAAAATCTAATATATTTAACATAAGCTAATTTCTGCTTCCTCCCGGAACCACACTAAAATGACAGTGAGAAAAGTTTTCTTACAAGGAACATATTCACAAAAGCAAAGCAAAAATAATAATAATAATACAATAAAAAAAAAAACAATGGGAAGGGTCAGGCCAGCAGATATGTCAACAAAATTTTAGAAGATGGAAAGCAGATGTACAAGGTAACTGACTTAGCAGAGCAGAGGAAGCAGAAAACTGTTACTGTTTTGGTGGAGGCCTACAAGAAACAAGTTGATTGTTGGAAAAGTCCTGAGAGCCTGAAGAATTGGAGGTTCCAGGTACCTCTGAGGACTTAGGTGAGAGAAAGAGCATCCTTCAAATGGCTTCAAAAGACGCCTTCAAAATTTGGAGGGAGAGTAATCACCTAACAGAATTCTATATACAACCAAACTGAGAGTGGAGAAAGACATTTTAAGACATGCAAGCCTCAAGAAACCCACCTCCCATTCGCACTTTTTTGGGCAACTACTAGAAGTCTTCATTAAGGAAATTAGGATGTAGCCTGTGCTGATGTTGATTTTTTTTTCTTTTTTTTTTTTGAGACGGAGTCTTACTCTGTCACCCAGGCTGGTATGCAGTGGCACAATCTCGGCTTACTGCAACCTCCACCTCCTGGGTTCAAGCAACTCTCCTGCCTCAGTCTCCCAAGTAGCTGGGACTATATAGGCAGGCACCACCACACCCGGCTGATTTTTGTATTTTTAGTACAGATGGGGTTTTGCCATGTTGGCCAGGCTGGTCTCAAACTCCTGACCTCAGGTGATCCACCTGCCTCAGCCTCCCAAAGTGCTAAGATTACAGGCATGAGCCACCACACCCAGCCACTAATGCTGATTTTAATGGCCAAGATCCAAAAACAGTTCTGGTTACAAGTTCATGGATAAACTCTTGACTTTTTGTCAGTGAACCAAGAAAGAAACATAGAGCCCAGAAAAAGAGGCAAAGGACTTCCCTCCACACAGCTACACAGCAGTTCTAGAAATAAAACCAGTTCAGGACGATGGACGGCCCAGCCAGTAAGGATAGCTTTAACATAAAAAGAAAATGGAACCAAAAGATTGTATCATGTTTGATCCTACGGGCAAGAATTTCACAGTTTCTAAAATAGTTTAAAGCTGAACCAAGGATGGGTACAAAGAAAACAAAGAAAATAAGGAAAAGGATAAGGATCCGGATAACTTCAGGATAAAACATAAAGTTGTAAAAGAAAGTACATGTAATCAAAGCACTTTACATGACTCAGCTTTGGTATATATAAGCTGGAAAACGGAAGAGGGGAGAAAATGGGAAGAAGGAGTTAGTAAGGAAGCTAACTAGAGGTAGAAAGTCAAACAGGTATTACATTTAAAATGTAAAAATCAAGAAACAGGAGTAAGCAGACCTCAGCAAGGTAGCAGAATAGGCTTTTCTAGTGCTTCTCTGCCCCACTCGGCCTGCTAAACTCACCCCTACAGAAACATCAATTTGAACAACTAACTACACACAAAAATACAAACTTTTTTTTTTTTTTGAGGAATTTCACTCTCATTGCCCAGGCTGGAGTGCCATGGCACAATCTTGGCTCACTGAAACTTCTACCTCCTGGGTTCAAGCAATTCTCCTGTCTCTGCCTCCTGAGTAGCTGGGATTACAGGCATGAACCACCACACCCAGCTAATTCTGTATTTTTAGTAGAGACAGGGTTTCATCATGTTGGCCAGGCTAGTCTCGCACTCCTGACCTCAGGTGATCCACCCACCTCAGCCTCCCAAAGTGCTGGGATTACAGGTGTGAGTCACCGTGCCCAGCCACTAAACTTTTAACAAATAATAAAACATAAAAATATTCTGTCACTTTAAAAAAATCAAGAAACAAGAAAATCATGTTATTTAGAGACAAAACACCAGAAAATAAAACCAAAACTAGTGAAAGTAGCTGTGGCAGACTGTCACAGTTACTACTTGAGACCATGACTACAACAGTTACTACTGTTAACTACTTGAGACCATCATTCGGAGACTGAACAAAGTGACGAAGGGACAAACGTGGAAATGATAACACACACACACACACACACACACACACACACACACACACACACACACACACACAAGAAACTGTTTTAAAGGGCCAGGGGAAGAAGAAAAGAGCTCCCTGCTTCTAGTGAGCAAAGGCAACCCCTGAGCTTCCACAGCCCTTTCTATTTATTGGGTAACAAGAGCAGGGAGGAGGAGGTAACGACTGGTCAACTACTTAATTGATCACAGGTTCGTATTGTTACTAACAGGCTTCACATGTACCTAATCACAAGAAACACTGCACTTGGGGTGTGACTGCCCTCAACATTCCTTCCGGGTGGCATATGCAGTTTGTCAGTTTGCTAACATTCTACATTTATGAGAAACAGTTTGCTGCTTACTCCTATAGCCTCCCGTGGTATACTGAGTTGATCATGACCCTCATTCTTTCGACCTCCAACATTTCTCCCATTTTGTTTTTGAATTAATTGAGAAAGGCAACTACAGGCTGTACAGCCCTTAATTGCCGGTTGGTGGTCCAGCTGATCTCACAGACACACAGGAAACCACGGCCAGCATGGCCACAAACATGGAGTCAGTAGTCTCTGCCTGACCCTGACACTCTAACAGTTTCTCAGCTTCCTGCATAGTTTTCTTTATCTGTCCCCATGTCATGGGGGTTGATGTCATGTGACTACAGTCAGTCCTCTGTTCCATCTTTGCATTCAGATTCAACTGGCTCATGGCTTGTATTAGGGGAACCAGACCTGTAGCTGGAATCCATGGGTCTCTCCAGTCTTCCATTCCAAGGTCACACACACCTTGAGGGCACCCACACGGTTTGTTCATCTCCTTATGTTGCCGCCGGCAGACTTGTATTGGGGTTTCTCGTTTGTCTGGTTGGTTTTAGTTTTTTCTGTTCCAGCAGACTTTCCTTGTTCAAGTCCCTATAGGACCCTGTCTCCATCTGTCTCTGTCTGTCCCTGCAAGTTTCTGCTGGCTTCTGCTAGTCTCTGCTAGTCTTTACCTATCCCTATCTCTCCCTGTCTGTTCCTATGGTCCCTGTTAGTTCCTCCAAGTTGGTGCAAGTCCCTATCTTTCCCTATCTGTCTCTATTTGTCTCTATTTATCCCTACTTATCTCTATTTGTNAGACTTTCCTTGTTCAAGTCCCTATAGGACCCTGTCTCCATCTGTCTCTGTCTGTCCCTGCAAGTTTCTGCTGGCTTCTGCTAGTCTCTGCTAGTCTTTACCTATCCCTATCTCTCCCTGTCTGTTCCTATGGTCCCTGTTAGTTCCTCCAAGTTGGTGCAAGTCCCTATCTTTCCCTATCTGTCTCTATTTGTCTCTATTTATCCCTACTTATCTCTATTTGTCCCTGCAGGCCTCCTCAGGTCCCTTCAGGTCTCTTCAGGTCTCTGTTTGTCACTGATAGTCCCTGTTGGGGCGCCACTTGTGGCAGACTGCCACAGTTTCTACTTGAGACCATCACTATAACAGTTACTACTGTTACTACTTGAGACCATCATTATGAGACTAAAAGAAGGGATGAGCGTGGAAATGATAACAAACACACACACACACACACGAAACTGTTTTAAAGGGCCAGGGGAAGAAGAAAAGAGCTCCCTGCTTCTAGTGAGCAAAGGCAACCCGTGAGCTTCCACAGCCCCTTCTATTTATTGGGTAACAAGAGCAGGGGGGAGGAGGTAACGACTGGTCAACAACTTAATTGATCACAGGTTCGTACTGTTACTAACAGGCTTCACATGTACCTAATCACAAGAAACATGCACTTGGGGCGTGACTGCCCTCAGCATTCCTTCTGGGTGGCATATGCAATTTGTCAGTTTGCCAACATTCTGCATTTATGGAAAAAGTTTGCTGCTTACTCATATAGCCTCCAGTGGTATACTGAGTTGATTACAACCCTCATTCTTTCAGCCTCCAACAAGTAGTTACCTCAGGGCAGCAGAAATCTGTCAAGAAGGGAGCTAAGGCACTAGTCTGATGCTTTTCTTCATAATCCCTGCAGTACTACCTGACTTTCTAAATCATATAAAGCACCCTGGGGAATGCCATTTGCACTTTAAATGAAAGCAAAAAGTGCAAAACCACAGGAAAGGCAGAAACTAAAGGTGGGGGAAGAGCCACATTTTATTCCGATGTGTTTTATCCTCTGGTATATTTTTCTAATATTGAAACATCAGGCTAGAAACATTAAATGTTTCTAGTCTGAAAAACAAGATGAAGGGTACTCCCTGTTCCAGCGTGATTCAAGAATCATAGAACTAAAAGTAGTACTCAGGTCTGCTTCATAATCATACCTTTACACAAAAATCTAGATGGGTGAACCCAGTCAGGAAAGCAAGCCTGTCTTTTATAAAAGTTAGACACTGCAGATGCCAACAAATTCCAAAAAACATCAACTTCTACTGAGTAAAAACATCAAACAATTAAAAGCAATAACTGGAACTCACAGAAAAAACAAGAGTTTTAGCCATACACAAGCTGGGTGCCCTTGAGCCATTTATTCAATTTTTAAGCCTCAGTTTCTCATCCGTAAAATGAGCACACCAGCTACTCCAAGACAGTGTTGCAAAAAAGGAGCAGGGTTATTAACATATATAAAGTACCAATTACAGCACCTGGTATATAGTCTGTGCTACAAAACCATTAGCTTCCTTATTATTATTTTTTTACATGTTTATTGATTATCAATGCTTCATGCCTTACAGGATTACTCACAATGGAACCTAGAACAAAGCTAGAACTGAGCATAAAATGCATGCGTCAGGGACAGGTTAAGCAAAGCAGCTGATGCGTGACAGCACCAGAAACAACAGACCCAGTGGACCCAGTGGGCCCAGTGCTACACCATCATCCAGTTTTTCCAGCCTAAAATAAAGATATTGATATGAAATCTGATTTCTTAATGTTGGCAACTAACTTAAGTTAAAACACTATGTTGCTGGAAATTATGTGTGCAGGTACCTTTCACACAGATTATAAAGGTTATATTTTAATGCCATATGCAGAGGTTTAAACATTATCAATAAAAATTCTACTCACTAATAGGCTTTTTTCAGCAAGTTTACTGTGGTTATAGAGAGAAGTTATAACAGAGCATATGCACACAATTTTACATTTATAATCAGTTACCTCTGGCAACATAACAAAAAAGACTACATTATCCCTGCGTTATTGAAACTAGATCCCAACTGTTTTGCCATATATATGTTCTTTTATAAATTACCAAAAAGAATGAAGACAAGAGTTTCTAAAAGCTCAAACATTATAAACACTGGACTGAAATTGTTAAAAAAGTGGCTTTAACTGTGATCACCATAGGAAATTACCGTTTCATATCAAAGACTGTACTTCCACACAGATAATTATTCCTGACCACTGCAAGAAATCTGCTTACTACGTATTCACCAGTAACCAACCCACTAGGTCTTTTCTTAACCTAGTAATTTTTACAGATGCCAGGCACTCTGTGAAGCATTTTATAAGCATTAGCTCATTTAATCCTCATGGAACTCTGAGGTAGGTATGATTTTTAACCCCTTAGTACAGGAAATGAGGCTTTGAGAAATAATGTGCCCAAGATCACAACGGCATATGTGGCAGTCTAACTAGCATCAAACAGTGTGGACATGTTGCTGATCCCTTCTAATCAATATCCCATCAAAGAAATTTGTGAGGAAATAAATGCACATTCATTAAGTTCACAGGTAAGAATATGAGTGGCCAGGATTATATCAGAATTCAGTTTAACCTTGACAATTAGGTAAATGGGGGTCAACTAAATGAATTCAAATAAATGGAAAGAAATACAATGCGGGGTAGGGGAGAATAAATGATGAAAAGAGCAATAGGGTGAAAAAATGAAAAAAGAGAAAAACAAAAGAATACTCTTAAAACATCTATCTTCTAATCTCAAAAATAAGAACTGAAACATCAGTTCTCAACCTTTTCTGTTTCCCAAAACCCTTTCAAAAACCGCTCCTAAAGTTCTCTTTCTCCCTCAACCTGTCTCTCTCATCCACTTGTACACACACACACATACACGCAGAGATGCTGCACACACACAGGAGAGTATGTATATAGGAGCTCAATACCTCACTTAGTCTCAGGCAGTTTATGCACCCGTGAGGCCCAAGAACCCCAAGAACCCCACTCTCACCCCAGGTCAGGAGTCTGAACCAAATTATCTCCAAGTTCCCTTCTGGCCCTCAAGGTAAATGAATCTAGGGTGAAAACAAGTAGCTTCTGGACAAAAGAGAAAGAAACAAAGAATTATGACAGAGTGTAAATCAGATTTTAATTTTATGTATTTAAGCTACTGGGATATGTACATATATTGGTAGAATGTAAGAAACTCTGAAAAATGTGAGTAAATTCAGCACTGTTGTTATAATGGCCCAGCCCTGAAGCTCATCAGCAGGTCTGGAAACCTGATTACAAGAGCTTGGAAAAGGTGACTTCAGAGCTGGTAATCAGACCTATATGACAAGTTTTTTAAAACCACAATTATCCTGGAAAAAGGCAACTGAAGGGTAACATAGGTCTTCAAGTATTTGAAAATTCTTTCTTGAAGGTTGATGGTGAGGCCCTAAGAGCAAAGCAAGAGGAAACTGGTCTCTTCAGAAAGATTTGGTTTAAATGCATGAACTACCCTAACTGACCCTGACCTAGGCAATAAGGTCCTACAGATGAATACTGACAAAACCACTTTGGGAGCCTTTCCATGCCCTCCAGTTCCTAACCTGGGAAGAACTAAAACGATACCCATGATGCCAGATTTAGTTATCTATGCAAAATGTCAACTTGGCTATCTAAAGCCAAACCTTACTTAAGATACAGCTCAGATCTCAAGAAAAGATTGTTCTTATCCTTCAATTTATTCCAGATTATTTGGGAGACAATCTATGTACTTTTTGACTTTATGGCTCTAATATGCTAGAGTGAAAATATGCAAAATTCAGAGAGGTGTCTGTGAAGTGAAAACATGTTTTGATTTTAAAGATAACTGAGAATATGAAATTAGCTCAATTGCAATCTTTGAAGAAAAAAAATCCAGAAGCAGTATGAATGCACTCATAGATCACATGAAATCTATTCCAATGCCAAGGGGTAAGAGATATCACTTTAAAATAAGAAAATTCAGAAAGCTCTGAAATTCTAATTAAAATTAATACTACCCCAACACCACAGAAATATACAGATTATCTACTCTTCTAGACATGAAAAACATGCATCTAAGAAACTTACAACACAGATTCGAAGCCAACCACAAAACCAGGAGAAACAATACCAGTGGTTAGAAAAGCAAATCCTCTAAATGAAATATTACTGACATGACATTTCTACATGAAACATTACCCATTTCTACGTCAACTCTATCAAAGAATCTTCACTAGATTCTTCTCCTCTAATGTATTAAAGGTTCAATGAATTAATTCCTCAAATATTTATTCAATACAGACAATGAGTAGGTGCTTCACATCACGAATACATACAATATTCCCTTTCTCATATGAAATACATATACATACACATACTTTATTGAAAAAGCTACCAAAATCCACTAGCTATAACTATAAACCGGCTGGGCACGGTGGCTCACACTTGTAATCCCGACACTTTGGGAGGCCAAGTCTGGTGGATCACTTGAGGTCAGGAGTTCAAGACTAGCCTGGTCAACATGGTGAAACCCTATCTTTACTAAAAATACAAAAATTAGCCAGGCATGGTGGCACACATCTGTAATCCCAGCTACTTGGAAAGCTGAAGCACCAGAATCACTTGAACTGTTAAGACGGAGGTTGCAGTGAGCCGAGATCACAGTCACTGCATTCTAGCCTGGGCGACAGAGTGAAACTGTGTCTCAAAAACAAAACAAAACAACAACAAAAACTATAAATCATTTCTAGATGATAACTGAGATGATTTATTTCTTTCCTTCTTGGCTTACCTGTAACTTCTTTTTTTTTTTTTTTTTTTTTTGAGACGGAGTCTCGCTCTGTTGCCCAGGCTGGAGTGCAGGGGCGCAACCTGGGCTCACTGCAAACTCCGCCTCCCAGGTTCACGCCATTCTCCTGCCTCAGCCTCCCAAGTAGCTGGGACTACAGGCGCCCGCCACCACGCCTGGCTAATTTTTTTTATTTTTAGTAGAGATGCAGTTTCACCGTGTTAGCCAGGATGGTCTCCATCTCCTGACCTCGTGATCCATCCGCCTGAGCCTCCCAAAGTGCTGGGATTACAGGCGTGAGCCACCGCACTCGGCTATAACTTCTAAATAACTCTAATAGCTAACTTGGAGGCTATTTCCCTATAGTTAATGACACCAGGCATTGACTCCATTTTAGATTTTAGTCCCGGGCACTGCCCACGCAGAGAAATGCTACAAATCGTATAATATCAAGTTGCTGGTTTATGCCAAAACATGGCATCCCAAAGGATGTTCTGTCTAGAAGGTGACAGAATCACATACAAATCTTCTGTTTGCTCAGACATTCCAAAGAGATTAGAACTGTTTGCATGTTGAGAGGAAGAGACTAGGGCTAAGAGTGGATCTGCTGACTCCTAAGGGTTCAGCCCTGAGATTCCAAGATTCTATAAAAGAGCAGTAAATTAGGGTTTGGCTACTATTTGCTGACTACAAAAGCCAGCATAAACATTTACTTGAGGCTTTGAAATCTGTAAGGGTACCCAGTGGTTAGGTACAGTAATTCTGAATCTGAAAAAAAAAAAAAAAAAAAAGCCCACTGGAAATGTTTCTAAATAAAGGTGGGATGGAGGAAGGAGGTAGGCACATTTCTTTTGTTTTCTCCAAGTAAACAACACAGATTTTACAAATGCAAAATGTGACTCAGTGGTATTGATCCCTATAAACTGTTTATTTGCCTTATAACACTAGTAGCAAATCATACTTTTCAATAAAAAGTCCACACACAGCTTTTAAACAGACTTCTTCAGTTCAAAAAAGAAAGAAAAGGGCCCATGTCTTCAGCTGGGATTACAGGTGTGCGCCACCATGCCCGGCTAATTTTTGTATTTTTAGTAAAGACAGGGTAGAAGCAGAAACAAAACAAAACCTTCAAAAATATTTAGCATTCTGCAATATAAAATATAAACCCTACATTTCTAAATGAAATGGCAAAGATACAACCTTTGTAGTTCACTAGCCACAGTAATATGAGAGGGGTGATTCAGGGCAGAACCTGAAGTTAAACATAACTGTACGATATTACTAATTACAGAGAAATTGTACCAATAAATATTTTGGTTGTGGACTGCTTTGTCATCTTTGCAAGTATTTTTAGTTGAAAGCAAGTGGTTGGGTAGTACACGTGGACATGGTTCTGATTTTAAATACCTATTTTACATTCTGGTCACTGGTTAGGTTTTTTAAACTCAATTCCTTAGAACTAGTAATTTGGAAAGGGTAAGCCACAAGAATGTTACGTCAAGAAGCCAAGGATCTAACTAGCTCAGCAACTCAGATCAGCACAAAGCTCATTTGGAAACCTCCAAGTGCTCACATATCTAACGATGGACCCAGGCAGTCAGTAAGTCTTTAAGAACATGTATGAAAGTGAGCAAACTGCCCTAAAGCTATCTCCTGAAATACAGCAAAAGACATCTGAATTTCCTTCTTTTATGTTTAGATAGTTATTTTTTTGGTGGCCTCTCTTCAGATTCATCCCCTAAATTAAATTTGCTTCTTTCTACTTGGACTTAAATTTCAGATTTGAAGCATACATACCCAGTTGCTACAAAATGCTCCCTGGCAGTTTACGTTTTTTACAAAAGTTAGGAAAAATTTTACTGAAATTATAGCTTTGTTAACTGATTTTTTAAATCGCTTTTAATCTTCTTTAACAATCACCATCCAATGTAGATATCAAGAGTTCGAGGGACGTGGCTCAATTCATCCACAAATTTTCTTTCGAAGGTTTTTGCAAAAAGTGCTCTTAACTACTTGGACTAGTGGTGAAAGATTAAAGAACTGTTATGACTAGGTCTTTCTTACAGAGGGATGTTTTAAAAGGAAAGAAACCGTCCCTTCCCGTTACGCTAAATGAGCAGCCTCTTGTTCTCAGCAGTCTGTCTGCACACAAGACCACTACTGACTTCAGTGGGAATTCTGCCCAAGAAGTGAGGAAGACAGGATAGGATTAAATTAGTGCTAAATCCACACCATTGTTCCAAGCCATTCCCAGTGGTACAGTTCTCCAATAACCTCCCAAAAATAGATATCTGAAGTTTGATGGTAGTTCTTAAATTGAATTAAAAGAATGACCACTCGAGCTCTGACAGGTGACATAGCATAGCTCTTTAAAAGTTGCGTCAAACTCACAGCCTGATGGATGTACCCCGTTGGCCCTTATCACAATTCAAGATTGCATTGCAACGCAGCCCCCATCAGTGGCTGCAACAGCCACCCAGTGATTTCTCACAGCAATGAGCCTGCAAAGGGAAACTGAATAGGATTAAGCACTATTCGTTCCCCACTGAAACCTGTTCAAAGCTTGAGAATTCTAAATCCTAGCCCTTGCAGCATAGAAACTGACTCAGTTTCCCTCAAGTGCTAAGCCCACGGTGAAATGTGACAGAACACCAACTGAAATGCTAATTCTCAAGAGCATTATAAAGAGACCACAGAAACAAAGTATTCAGTTGAAAAACAAACAATAAAAACAGGGGATGGGGAGGAAATAAAGACTGAAGAAATGAGGGGAAAACCGCGAAAGTCTTTTTTTAAAAACAGCTTAAATAACAGTAACAAGAGGAACAAGACGCCTGGCACACACATGCCATTTCAGAGGCAAGAAGTTCAAGAAACTGGGGAAAGATGTGATTCAGAAAAGTGAAAATATAGCCACAGCTTCTCTAGGTTCCACCTTCCCTCCCAACCACCCAGGGATCTTAAAATTAGGGGCAGTTGTGGTGTTGATGGGGCAATTCAATGAAAGACTACCCGGGTCAGTAGGGAGGGCTCCATACCCAGACCCCTCCCCAAAATAATAGACTCTAGGCAGGAGTTCTTCTCGCCAAACCTCATTTTATTTTAAAAAAAATTTTTTTTTAATTTAAAAAAATTTTTTAAAAACTTGACCTCAGGGGAGGTGAGCGATCTGGAGAAGCATAACTGATGTCCTACCACAGACGTCAAGCTGCTGGGGGCAGCATCTGCGCCTGGGGATGGGGTCCCCAGACGCCGACTTCAACCCTGTCACGCTCCTTTAGGTTCTCCTCGTCCTTCCCCGCTGCTCCCCTAAAAATGTTCCCAACCCTCGGCCCCCAGCGCAGGAGGAGAAAAAAACAAGCCATCGGTGGTGAGATGGCCTGGGTGTGGGAACTGTAAGGATCCGAGCACGAAACACGCGTCCCTCTCCGCACCTCCCAGACGGCGCAGGCGGCAGCTGGGGGCGCGGGCGCAAGCCGACGCCTGGCCCGACCCGCACCGCGCGTGGGGCTGGCGCGCCGCCCTCGCCCGGCTTCCCGCAGTCCCCACGCGCGCGGCCGGCCCGCGCTTCCCCTCCTAAAACCTTCCTCCTGAAGGGCGACGC
>NW_016803559.1:460853-486839 GCF_001698545.2 Rhinopithecus bieti
CCCAGACGGCGCAGGCGGCAGCTGGGGGCGCGGGCGCAAGCCGACGCCTGGCCCGACCCGCACCGCGCGTGGGGCTGGCGCGCCGCCCTCGCCCGGCTTCCCGCAGTCCCCACGCGCGCGGCCGGCCCGCGCTTCCCCTCCTAAAACCTTCCTCCTGAAGGGCGACGCGGCGGCCGAGCCCCTCCCCGCGGGGGGGATGGAGCCGGATTTCTCCCGCTGCTGCTCCACGGGGCCCGGACGCGTGACCTGAGCCCACGGCACCCCGGGGGGGACGGCGTCCTCCCCGTGCCCCCGCCTCTCCTGGCTCCGCCGGGACGCAGCCCCGGTCCCCCGGAAGAGGGAAGAGGGGGACCGCGGGGAGCAGCGAAGCCGGGATCCGGCCCGGAGCAACAGGACCCAGACCCCGGGGCAGGAATCAGGTCGGGCGGAGACCAGGAGGGAAAGGAGAGACGGAGCCGCAGAAAATCCCAAAGCCGGGCCCCCTCTCCCCGCCCCCCATCCCGGTGGGACCGTCCCGCCACCGCTTCCTGCCTGGGATCAGCTTCCCAGCTTCAGCCAGAGGAAAAATCTGAGCCGCCCCTGCAGCCCCACACTGACGAGTCGCCCGGCCCGTGCATTTCCGCACGCCTCCTTACCCCGACGCCGCACCTCAGGAGCTCGCTCGCCGCGGGGACCCGTCCCTCTTCGGTCCCAGCCGCCGGCAGCCGCGCCTGCCTCCTCCCTCCGCTAGGTTTCAAATTGAAATTCCCTGGCTGGGGCCGTCAGAGGACTCTGAGCGCCGGCCCCGCCCCCTTGCGGCGGAAGCCCCTCCCGCGCCCCGCCGGACGAGCCCCGGCGCGGAAACCCCGCGGGCGGTCCCGCCCCCGACGCCCAGGCCCCGCCCCTGCGCGGGCGGGAGACCTTTCCCGCGGGATTCGCTGAGGGCAGCCGCGGGGACCCGGGGCTGGAGGACGTCCTTCGCCCTCAGGGCAGCCCGGATGATAGCTAATGCGCCTGGGCAAGGCGTTCTCAACTGCGGTTCCTGGCCTTAAATGTCCTCTTAACTTTTAAAAGTTATTTATTCAAAGTGCATTCGCTGACTAAACCTTCATTGAGCGCCTTCCTAGAGGTAGACACTGGAGCAGAGCCTGGAGATGCAGAATAAGGAAAACTGGGTCTCCCTCAGTCTAGAGTGGAAAAAATGCTTTCACAGAAAGGGCATTGAAAAGGAACCATTTATTCTTCCTGTGGGAAGGACAGGAGGGGTTGGGGAAACCCCGTGGAGGAAAGGCCTCCCCAGAGTAAGTAGGATTTCTCTGGGCAGAGGCCTGGGAACCTGGATTGCAGAGCATGACCACGGGTGAAGAAGAGTCTGGAAAAAACCTAGTTTGGGGCTAAATTGTGGAAAGCCACAAGCACACACACACACACACTCTCTCTCTCGCTACCCTTCTGATTCTTTTGTACGATGAGGTCAATATGTTTCAGATTCAATATATTTCATCTTTTCTGAAGGTTTGCGCGTCAAGCTGGTGTCAAACAACGTGTCCAGCTCACTGCCTCCATCATCTGCCTCACACACACCTCTTGTCCTTTTTACTCCTCCCTCCTTTAATTGAGGTCTTTAGTGATTCCACCACAGCCACAGTCAAGTCTCCCTTTCTTTCCTAAAGAGAACCTTTTGCAAAAGTAACAATGTCAAATGAAACCTCAGTAACAATACCTTCTAGTTAACAAAATACATTCACATATTTTATTATCATTTGATCCTCACAATTACCCTACGAAAAAGGCAGGCACATATTAGCTCCATTACATCAAAAAGGGTTGGGAAAATAAATTATTTGCCAAGGTCCTTCTAGTAAATAATACAAATAATAATAGTTAAGGCTGATTGTGTGCTTTATGTGCTAGGCATTGTTCTAAGTCCCTTACATGTATTAATTTACTTAATCACAATCCCTTATGCTAAGTATACAAGTTAAATTTATAAGGTGTGCTAAAACAGAGCAGAAATCTGATTAGACAGCAATTCTGGTAAAGAAGACCTGGAAATTTAATGAGAAAATACTATTATTTTCTCATAATAAGAAATATATAGCAGATTTACAATGAAACTAATGAAACAAGCCAGGATCTCTCATTTTCACAAGCCTTGAAACTAACTTTATAATTTTGTATTTCATTTTGTGTTTTTTAAAGAGTCCCTGAAGTCATATAAGCTTTTGGGCCCATAAAACATTGATCCACCCTGATGGAGTCCCTTTAAAATGCTAGTGCAAAATAACATAAATATAGGCATAATTAATTAAATACAATGCCCTTCTCATAAGAAAGGATATGCCTACTATACTCTCTGTTGGAGTACATGAATCTCTCCTATACGCCACCTTTTAAGAAGGAATTTTTCCCTCCAAAAGAAAATACTGATAAGCTGAATTATAACCATAAATGCGTGACCTTGAAAATGTAGGAACCAGCAAGATTTAGCCTAAAGAGATGATTAAAGGTGATGAAAAGGTTGTCAAATGTCTAAAGGTTATTGTGTGGAAGAAGAATTGAACTCTGTTTTTGGACACAGCCTTACATAGCCCTAGCATTTTAATGGAATGGAGCAGATTCAGTGAGGACCTAGCAGGAACTGAGGGTAGAAAAATCAAGTCCCAGGAGCTATAAGGAAGTGAAAAAAACTGATGGAAGGTGGCATCATAGAGATTTTAGCAAACAACAGGTGGTAGTCCAGACAACCAGGGAAGTCTAACAAGAAAAGAGGGGTTTGAACAGAAAGGACAAAGTCCTGGAATAGGTGATATTCAAAGACTCAGGCAGGTGGAAGTACTGTCAGGACTACCAGGCTGCACTTCAAGGATAGAATGTTAATCCCCAGGAAAACACACTAGTAAGAACAAGATTGGGTCTTCCCACTAGACACACCGTAGTAACAGGCAAAGGACTGACGCAGAGAACAAGACAGGAATATAGGTACTAGTCCTGAGAGCTACCACATCCAAATTTACCATAATAGCCTCAATCCTGGGCACTATCTGCAAACATAGTTAGTTTGGAAGTATGGACTAGAAATGTACCCAGGACTTCTTAGTGCCTTTACTCACCAACTCACCCCCATAGGCATGGCCCCTGGAAAAGCTTGATCTCACTATATCATGAGTCATCGTTTTATCTTTGTGCCTTCTGTGTGCCAAGCCCAAACCAGGTTGGAGTGGCTCTGGGTTGAGGACCTGCCCTTCCTTTACATGGTCCACAGGCAGCAAGACCTGAAAATGCCCTCTCCTACTATTTCTAGGGCATTCTCAAGCTTCATCATGAATTCATGCAATCCCAGTTCCCCTGCCACAGCAACAAACATATCACACAAATGACTGCAGGAGTCACTCTGTCACATGGCCAACTTTGGCTCAGTTTCAATTGGGCTACAAGACTCTGCTTTAGTGACTTCAAACAACCGTTTTATTGCTTGTGATTCTCTGGGGCAGGAATTCAAGCAATGCTCAGCTGGGAGGCTCAACTGTGGATAAAGGATCTAAGATGGCTTCACTCACATGTCTGGCAGTTGGTGCTGCCTGTCAACTGGGGGCTCCTAATTTCTCCTCCACATGGACTCTCATCCTCCAGACTCTCTCTCTCCCCTCCCTTTGTTTTCTGCATGTGCTCCCTCCCTCCATCCTCTGTGTGGCCTATCTAATAGGATAACACAGACTTCTTTACATGACACCCAGCTTCCAAGAGAACAAAAGCAAATGCTGCAAGGCCTGCAAGGGCTTGACCCAGAAATCACACAGCATCACTTATGTTCCATTCTGTTGGTCAAATCAAATCAGAGGGCCAGCCCCAATTCAAGGAGAGGGGTCATAGACTTTGCCAATTGGTAGTGAGAGGTGAAGACGACTGGGCTTCTAAGTAGGGTGGGGACTTGGAGAACTTTTCTGTCTAGCTAAAGAATTGTAAACGCACCAATCAGCACTCTGTAAAATGGACCAATCAGCAGGTTGTGGGTGGGGCCAAATAAGGGAATAAAAGCAGGCCACCAGCGCAAGCACCGGTAACCCACTGGGGTACTCTGTCCAAGCCATGGAAGCTTTGTTATTTTGCTCTTCGCAATAAATCTTGCTGCTGCTCACTCCTTGGGTTCGCGCTACATTTATATCTGTAACACTCACCGTGAAGGTCTGCAGCTTCACTCTTGAAGTCAGGGAGACCATGAACCCAGCAGAAGGAAGACACTCCCGACACGTCTGAACATCAGAAGGAAAAAACTCCAGACACACCATCTTTAAGAACTGTAACACTCACCACAAGGGTCCGCGTCTTCATTTTTGAAGTAAGCGAGACCAAGAACCCACCAATTCTGGACACAGTAGGAGGAGTGGAATGTGTGTACAGTGAGGGGGAAAATTGTTGGCAGACATCTTGTTAGCAATTCACTACAGACACCGTGTTTTTCTAGTCTGGTGTTCAAGTTGGTCTTCAAGCAACTCTTCACACAGATTTTTTATCAAAAGCATCACAGGGCCTCCTTTCCATCTAAGTCACACTAAATGATGTCATCTTTGGAATAGCCAGTCCCAACTATGGCTAATAACAGGTATATGCATCTCAAGCCTGCCAAATTGAGATATTCTCTCAATTGTAGTTGGAGTTTTGCCACACACACACACACACACACACACACACACACACACCTATTTCATTAGGCTCAATGACAGAGTAAGAGGCATGGAGTGGTTGATTCCCTTAAGCTGCAACATAGACTTCAGAGTTGCTCCTCATGACATCTCATGATCAATTGCTCCCTAGAACTGAAAACAAATGGTACAGGTCCAATAAAAGTCCCAGAAAAGCTACATTTGGAAAGCATATAATATATGTATATTATTTTAGCACGTGGTGGCACACACCTGTAATTCCAGCTACTTGGGAGGCTGAGGCAGGAGAATTGCTTCAACCCAGGAGACAGAGGTTGCAGTTGCAGTAAGCCAAGATGGCGCCACTGCACCCCGGCCTGGGCGTCAGAACCAGACTCTCTCTCTCTAAAAAAAAAAAAAAAAAAAAAAAAACAAAGAGACGTCAAAAGAGAAGGCTCCAGGCTCATTCATAGACATAGTCAAAGCAAAGAGGAGACTCTGAAAAGAGCCTAAAGGGCTCTTTAGATTCCTGTTTTGCAGGGAATAGATGTCCTGCTGTGGAAAATGAGAGACAGAACACCAAACTGTACTAAAAGTGGACTGGCATGTGACCACCCTACACCGCTACAAGCCTGCAGTCAGCAGACTGCCCACTTAATTAGATGGGATGGGAAAGGCAAAATGACCTTTAAGCAGTGTCATTGGACTTTGCTGGACAGACAGAATTACCCCCATAATACCATAGACAACTTTTGATGTGGTTTGACAAGGCGAGCCAAATTCCTTGGGCCCCGGCTGGGGAACCTTGCCCGAGGAGCATAATTTGTAAGTGGTCTCAGCAAATGGTGGTAAAAACCCATCAACAGCTACAATCGGAGCAGCAGAAGAGGCTGCTGAATAAAAGTACCAGGGGGAAAATCGGAAGAGTAATCCCCTGGATTATATCCTTGGAATATTTACATAGCCCAGACTTGATTGGCTAGTTTGTAAAATAGCCCCCGGAAATACTGGCGACAGTGGGATTGGAGCTGGAATGTTGCCGTCTCTAAGCAAACAAATTCCTCCCTCTGGAAAACGGACCATCTTAGAGAGTGGTCCTTCGTTTATTCAAAACAGATGTGTGGCGGAAGGTTGGTATTAGCAAAGTACCATTCTTCGGTTTGGTTTTGTGTGGTTTCCCAAGGCACACAAATGTGTTCTACTTATTAGAAAACACTTAGAAGGATAGGGGTTTTAAGGTTATGTGTATGCTATTACTGCTTATGATCCCACACTTTCCAGAGGAAAACCTTCTGGGAGGGTGCAATCCCTGAGAAGAAAAACACACCCAGAAAATGAAAAAGGACCACTCAACTATAGGTTTTGCAAAGGCAGGGACTTTGCTTTCTATATCATTGTATTTTAGTTCCAAGCACAGCAACTCATAGAGGGCTTCTTAAGTAAATACTTGATGAAAGAGTGAATCTAATCGAAAATGAGTGAGGTACCTTCAATTTCCTACAGTTTGATAGGTCCGGTATTCAGAGGAAAATTCCCAGGGCATAACACCTAAAAATGATGAATGTAATTTTTAAAGCAGTTTAAAATACATGGCTGAGCCTGGTACAAAAGGTAAAGTAATTGTGAGAGGCTAGAATCTGTGAGGAAGAGCAAATCCCAAAAGATAAGCAAATGTTAAAGCAGGCACAGGCTCTGCACACAGTGATAAGACTGTTCCCTGCACAAGAGCACCCAGTCAAGGTGAGCAGTGAAGCAATGTTTAATCCACACTTAGCTTCTCAAGGTTTCACTCAGCCCAGAGGAAGAAATGTGTTTTTGATATTCATCTGGCAGGGCACAGTGGCTCAGCCTGTAAACCCAAAACTTTGGGAGGTCAAAGCAGGTGGATCACTTGAGATCAGGAGTTCAAGATCAGCCTGGCCAACATAATGAAACCCTGTCTCTACTGAAAACCCAAAAATTAGCTGGGTGCGGTGGCATCAGCCTATAGTCTCAGCTACTCAGGAGGCTGAGGCAAGAGATAGAAGTCAATAGGAATACATAAGATTTTAAAAATAGAATTAACAATATTGAAATAATGAACATATGTAGAAAATTTCACCCAGCAACTGCAGAATATGCATTCTTCTCAAGCATACAAGGACTCTTTATGAAAATTACATAGTAAGCTGTAAAATAAGTTTAATAAGTTTCAACTAATTACCTTCTTCTCTTTTTTTTTTTTTTTTTTTTTTGAGACGGGTCTCGCCTCTTGTGCCCAGGCTGGGAGTGCAGTGGCGCGTCTCACTGCAAGCTCCGCTCCCGGGTTTACGCATTCTACTGCCTCAGCCTCCCGAGTAGCTGGGTACAGGCGCCGCCATCTCGCCTGGTAGTTTTTTGTTTTTTTAGTAGAGATGTTTCCCGTGTGCCAGGATCGGTCTCGATCTCCGTGCTCGTGATCCCCGTTCTGGCTCCCAAGTGCTGGGATTACGGTTGGCCCGTAAATTTGAGACAGGGTCTCACTCTATCGCCCAGGTTAGAGTGCAGTTGTGTGATCACTCAACGGTCCCACCAATTATTCTGGGCTCAGGTGATTCTCCTACTTCAGTATCCCAAGTAGCTGGGACTACAGGTATGTGCCACCACACAGAGCTAATTTTTTCTTTTTTAAATTTTGTATAGAGACTGGGTCTTGCTCAGTTGCCCAGGCTGGTCTTAAACTCCTGGCCTCAAGTGATCCTACCACCTGGCCTCCCAAAGTGCTGGGATTACAAGCATAAGCAACTGTGCTCAGGCAGTTTACAACTTTCAAATTTCAAGTTTAAACCCAAGTCTCAAATTTCATACAACTGATATAGTATAGCATACCGTACACTGACATAATTGCAATTAGGTAATGAATGAATAGTAACTAAATAACTTTTAAAACTCCATTTATTTTCAGGAGGAGGGAACTTCCTAATATTTCATGGACAGAGAAGAAAACAGAATAAAAATTATTAAAATACTCAGAACAACATAATGACATGGTTAGAATGATTGTGGAATTCAGCTAAAACAGTGCTTCAAAAAAAATCATACCCTTAGATGTATGTAGTTAGAAAAAGGAAGGCTGAAAATTAGTAAGATAATCATCCAACTTACAAAATTAGTTTGAAAAGAATATTCCCTAAGAAAGTAATAAATATAAGAAGAAATTAGTGATCTAGAAAACACTGGGAAGAAAGGATCATCACAGTCAAAATTTGGCTCTATAAAAACACTTATAAAATTAATAATCTCTGGCAAGACCAATCTAGAAAAGTGAGATGGCACAAACGAGCAATAGTAGGAATACCAAAAGGGAAAAAGATGAAGCAGCGATTTAAAGGATAACCCAAAAATACTATTAACTTTAAGACAAATGTAAAAGCTTAGGGAAAGGGAAAAGTTCTTAGAAAAATTACAAATTGCTAAATTCAACTAAAGAAGAAATAGAAAAGCTAATCTTTTCTGTGACCATTCTTGAAATTGAATCAGAAGTTTAAAACTGCCCAAAAAGAAAGCACCAGAGCTAGGTAGTTTATGGATGAGAATATCTACCAAACATTCAGAGTCAAGAAACAAGAAATAACAAATTGTCCTTGCTCTACTGCTACAGTACTGCATGTTAGGCCTACATACCACTTGGCTTTTTAGGTGATAGCTTGATAGATCATGAGAAGCCATATCTGAAACTGAAGGAGAGGCTACACATCACCTGGAGATCATGTATTTTTAGCTAGATTACATGACATTGTGGGACTTTGGGTTGTTTTCCTTGTGGAAAAGGTGAGTATGTTCTTTGTGTGGAAAGAAGGGGAAGCAGATGTTTCCCTACCAGAAGAAAAGATCACTGGAGACAAGGCTATGTGATCACCACATCATATTTTCTTTTCTGCTGGAGCACAAAACTATCTGTATCTCCCAGCATCCTTTGCATTTAAGTGTGGTCATGTGCGTGGGTTCTTGCCAATGGGATGTGGGTTAGAGATGATGTACACTGTCTGTAGGCCTAGTGCCTATTAAAAAATCTCTTGTATGATCTGTCACTCTCTGTCTCTTCCTTTGTTTGTTAAATGCAGAGGACCCAGAGGAGGACTCTGAAGCCCTAGGGGATAATAGATCCTCTAAAATGTAAGAAGCCTAGATCCCTTAATGACTGTATGGAGCAGAGTCTTCCCCCATGCCCACCCATAACCAATACTGAAGTGTGAGTAAGAATGAGGGAGAAATAAACCCTTATATTGTCGAGCCACTAAGATTTTGAAGGTTTTGTTTTGTCATCGTTGTTGTTGTTGTTTTTAACAGCAGTTAGCCTACCCTGAAAATAAAGCAATGCTAAACCAACTCACCCAGAAAACAGGAAAAAAGGAAACACACTCCAAGTCATTTTATAATTCCAAAACACAAGAACACTACAGTGAGGAAAATCTTCAAATCAATCTCAACAAAAGGGAAATTTACACAACAGGGAAAATAGCTAAAATCTGAATTAAAGATATTTGCATAATAAAGAAATGATAAATTGTGATGAAGAGTATGGTGGAAATTTGACAGAGTTGGTGGCTTTGGAGAGGAACTTCATGAGCAAAGGTGCTGAGACTTTAAAGAGGAGCTTGAGTTTGTTCCTGATTGCCTATATGCAATAAGGAATCACTACAGATTCCCAGAAGAATTGTCTTTTATTAAATGTTTTATTCATTTATTACTATAAATATAGCTTTCCTATAAAGTCTTACTTAAGCAAAACTTCAAAGTATAATATCTCAATTCATTAAAGTCTAAATTCAGTAAATTGAGTAAATATTTTTATTGCAATGTGCCATGAACTAAGTAGACTTGCAAGCCGGTCCCTCCCTCCACCCCTCAAAAAAAATTAGTGCTTGGCTTATAACTTTTAACCCATTGCTCAATGATGCCTAAATAAGTAGAGGTTTGGTGAAATTTTACATTTAAAAAATTCGGTTTTCTCTAAGAGCTTCATGTATCCCTTGTGAAAGAATAACACTCATCCTGATACATTACTTATGCCAAGTAAATTTAATATTCCAAAATATCTGCCACCGCCCCCCCGAAAAAAGAGTGAACCACGTAGAGTCCTCCAAAAATGGGTGGAGGTGAGCCTTTGGGGTAAGTAGGGTCTGACTCTTCATTTGAGCTCAGTGGTGTCAATCATAGCTTTCTTGCCAAGTTAATAACACTAGGCATTCTACCACCTGGAGTAGGAACACAGTGGGAGAATTCCAGATGCATGAGGTTTTTCCAAGAAGAAAAATTTAAGATGTGAGAATAGTCTGTTTCTGAGATCTATCAGGCAAATTCACCACCAGTCTGAACTGATCTGATCTACCTGGTCAAACGCTTTGCCTTGCTTCCTCGCCAGTATCTGTTCAGATCTCCAAAAGCTCTGACCTCAACAAATAGCTTTCCCAGTTGGTTTCATTTCTAGTTCTAATATTTAAAAATAATTTTTTGTCTGTTTTGGAAAAGGCTAACAGACAAGGGTAGGCTCCCAAAGGTAGAAGTCGTATCTAACATCTTATACCACAAAGAAAATTAACCCACTTATGCCAGAGGTTGCAAATTTATTTTCTGAAAAGTCAAACTTTGGCAATGGCCTTGAGCAGTAGGACATAAATAACCCCCACAAGCTTAGCATCTCAATAATGGTAAACTAGGCAAAAATGGGTTAATTAATTAATCCAGAAGTTAGCTGAGGTTAGGGTTGGGGAAGACAAAACCCACTGTGAAGAACTCAAACTTCCCCATGAGAAGGAGGTATTTATACCATGCACGCAAACATGACAGAGTGAAAGCAACGTATTAATCTGTGTCTTTTTTTCAACAGCTGTATTGTAAAGTTACAATGCATTTAAGTTGTCCCTTTTTGAAGTATATGTAGTTAAAATTTTTTGCTGCTATAAATAATGCTTATAATAAAATTAATATTCTTGTCTATATGTCTATAAGTAAAATGTACAATTGTATATGTAGGATAAATTTCCAGACGTATAACTATTGGGTGGAAGAATATTTGAAGAAATTCTAAATATGTGTTCCCGTATTTGAAGACAAATTTTCATGGCAAATTACTTCATGGGTCACTGGCTGGACTGTGGATTGGCTGGATGGCTGTGGTTCAGATGTTTGGGAATACAATATGGCTGTGCATATATTGGGGGTGAGAGATGAGGGTCGCAAATTTAACATGAATATTCCTGTTCAAGGAATATCCTGGGGCACATTCCCTCTGTAGGAACTGTAAATACTGCAGGTACTTTGTTTGAATAGTTCAATATTATTAGACCCAGGGGAAGATCTGGGTCTTGAATACCCTAAAACATACAAAGAGCAAACAAGGACAGGGGTTCTTTGAATAACTACATCTACCCCAGGCATAATTACTATGCCAACGCAAAGCTACTTCAAGATGGAGATCTCTTAGGTAGGGTCAGAAAAAGAGTAGACATCTGTGTGCTTAGTCAATTTTGACTTTATTATATTTGGAAATTTGAATTTTTTAAACTTGCTTGTTTTATGCTTTTGAATTTTTAAAATTGGGTTTTAATTTTAGTTTAGATTTATTTTTATTGCTATCTATTTTAAACATCTGCCAGAACTACAGTGAAGGAAAAAAGATAAGGAAAGATTTTGGTAAAACCTAAGTAACAGGCCAAGGAAATGGAAAGTCAGTTGCTTCCAGATATAACAGAGACAGCATTAGTAGAACATCAGGAGATCCAGAAAACCACAGGAGGCCGACTACTTGGCACAGTTGTGAGATAAACCTTGTAGGCCAAAGAAAGAAAACTGACGACGATAGAGATTTCTCTTTTGCTTTCACACACAAGTTTGTTAAACCTTTAGCAAAAGATGCAATTCATTTTGCAGCTGATGATCTTTAATTGGATGGTATTTAGAAGAAAATATAGCTAGTTATTTAATTTCATAAATTCAATTCAGTATCTATAATTTATCTAAATGTTTCGTACTTTTCCATGTAGACATCTTTCTCAGCTTTAATTGTACTTGTTGCTAGGTATTTCATTTTTTTCATGCGATTATAAATAGTATCATTTTGTACATTTTATTTTTTAAGTAATTGATACTATTAAATGGAAATGCAATTGATTTTAGTATGTGTGCTTGTATCCTGTGATCTTAATAAATATACTTTTAATTCTAACAGTTTTTCTGCAGACTCTTGATATGGTTTTGGCTTTGTGTCCCCACCCAAATCTCATCTTAAATTATAATCCTCATAATCCCCACATGTCAAGTGCAGGACCTGGTGGGAGGTGACTGGATCATGGGGGTGGTTTCCCCCTGCTGTTCTTGTGATAGTGAGTGAGTTCTCATGAGATCTGATGGTATTATTTATACATGTATGACATTTCCTCCTACACATGCTCATGCTCTCTCCTGCCACCATGTAAAACATGCTTACTTCCCCTTCTGCCATGATTGTAAGTTTCCTCAGGCCTCCCCAGCCAAGTGGAACTGTGAATCAATTAAAACTCTTTCCTTTATAAATTATCCAGTGTCAGACATCTCTTTATAGCACCCTAAGAACAGACTAATAAAACTCTTTTGAATTTTCAGTGTACACTATAATGGTTTTAAAAATCTGCCCACAGGCCAAGCACAGTGGCTCACAACTATAATCACAGCACTTTGGGAAGCTGAGATGACAGGATCACTTGAGCCCAGGAGTTGAGACCAGTCTGGGCAACATAGTTGGACCCCATTTCTTCTTCTTCTTCTTTTTTTTTTTTTTTTTTGCTTTAAGTTCTGAGATACATGTGCTGAACATGCAGGTTAGTTACATAGGTATACATGTGCCATGGTGGTTTGCTGCACCTACCAACCTGTCATCTAGGTTTTAAGCCCCGCATGCATTAGGTATTTGTCCTAATGCTCTTTCTCCCCTTGCCCTCAAACCCTCAACAGCACCAGTGTGTGATGTTCCCCTCCCTATGTCATACCCCTTTTCTACAAAAAAAAAAAAAAAAAAAAAAAAATCTGCCCACAAATTTTTTAACATACCTTTGTCTGGCAGAGACTAATTTCCTTCCACTGAATGTGAGCCATACTTGGTAACTTGCTTTTAACTAAAGGGATATGGCAGAAAATTACAGAGTATGATTTCCAAGGCAAGATTGTAAAAGATGTTGTGGTTTCTATCTTGCTCTCTCTTAGACCATTGGTTCTGGGAAGCCAGCTGCCATATGGTGAAGACCCTCAAATAGCCCAATGCAGAGGCCCGTGTGCCAACAACCATGTGAGTGAGCAATCTTAGAAGTGGATGCTGCAGCCCCAGGCAAGATTTGGGTAACTGCAACCCTAACTGATGTCATGAAAGACCTTAAACCAAAATCAATCAGCAAAGCCACTCCCTAATCCCTGACCCACAGAACCTGTGAGATAATAAATATTTGTTAGGCCAGGCCCTGTGGCTCACACCTGTAATCCCAACACTTTAGGAGGCCTAAGCGGGTGGATCACCTGAGGTCGGGAGTTCGAGACCAGCCTGACCAACATGGAGAAAGCCCGTCTCTACTAAAAATACAAAAAAAAAAAAAAATTAGCCAGGCGTGGTGGCACATGCCAGTTATCCCAGCTACTCGGGAGGCTGAGGCAGGAGAATTGCTTGAACCTGTGAGGTGGAGGTTGTGATGAGCTGAGACCATACCACTGCACTCCAGCCTGGGCAACAAGAGTAAAACTCCATCTCAAATAAATAAATAAATAAATATTGCTTTAAGCTGTTAAGTTTTGGGGTAATTTGTTATACAGCAATAGATAATTAAAATGTGTACTACCCATATTTTATTTTCAAATAATAGTTTTCTTTCATTCTTCTCATTTTGTTCTTTATTCCTTGTTCTTGACTTACTATACTAGCTGGGCCAATGTTGAATAGAACTAATGACAATGTGGCTCTATATCTTATTCCTAGTTTCAAGGAGAATATTTCATTCATTGTTAAGTGGAATGCCTGTGTTTAGCTTTTTGGGTAAATACCTTTTATCAAACTAAGAATGTTTCTTTCTATTCCTAAATTGTGAAGAGTTCTCTTCTTTTTCTTTTTCTTAAAATAATGAGCAGCGGTTAAATTTAATCAAACTAGTTTTTTTCTTTAAATCTATTAAGATGATCATATATGATTTCTTTCCTTTATGAAGTGAATTACATTAATTGATTTTCAAATGTTAAGTCAACTTTGTGCTCCTATAATAAATTCAGTTTAGGCCAGGCATGGTGGCTCACGCCTATAATCCCAGCACTTTGGGAGGTGGGAGGACCACTTGAGCTCAGGAGTTGGAGACCAGACTGGGCAACACGATGAAACCTGTCTCTACCAAAAAATACAAAAAGTTAGCCAGATGTAGTAGCACACACCTGTAGTCCAGCTACTCAAGAGGCTGAGGTGGGAGAATTGCCTAAGCCTGGGAGACAGAGGTTGCAATGAGCTGAGATGGCGCCACTGCACTACAGCCTGGGTAACAGAGCAAGACTCCATCTCAAAAAATAATAAAAAAAAAAATTCAATTTGATTGTAATGTATTACCTTTGTACACACTGCTACATTCAATTTGCTAATATTGTATTTAGAATTTTTGCATTTTTATTCACGAGAGACATTGAATTGTAATATTTCCTTTATAGTAATGTCCTTAATCAAATTTTGGTATCATGGTGATGTTAGCCTTATAAGTTGCAAAGTTTACACTCATTTTCTGTTTTTTGAAAGGGTTCTTATAAGATTGGTGTTATTTTTTCTTAAGTGTATAATAATTCACCAGTAAAGACATATAGTCTCAGAAATTTTGTGGAAAGGTTTTAATTACAGAGCTTTTAAATCAAAAAACGTTTTGGTAAGTTGCATTTTTAAAGGAATCAAAATTTCTTCTGAATTTTCAAATTTATTGGCATAAAATGTTCATGTTTTGATTACCCTTTTAATGTCAAAAGGATCTGTAGTGCTGTCTCTTTATTTCTGGCCTAGGTCATTATGCTTTCTCTTTTTGTTGTTGTTTGTTTTTTGAGACGGTCTTACTCTATTGCCCAGGATGCAGTGCAGTGGTACAATCTTGGCTTATTGCAGCCTCTGCCTCCTGGGCTCAAGCAATCCTGTCATCTCAGCCTCCCAAGTAGCTGGGGCCATTGTTGTGCCACCACACCCAACTAATCTTTTGTATTTTTTGTAGAGATGAGGTCTCCCTATGTGGCCCAGGCTAGGTGCTTTCTCTTTTTTTCTTGAATAGTCTTGCTGGGGGTTAATCAATTTTATTAGTCATTTTAAAGAAGACTTTTTGGCTTTAATTTTTTTCCCAGTGTCTTTTTTTTAAGAGACAGGGTGTTACTCTGTTGCCCAGGTTTGGGTGCAATAGTGCAGTTGCAGTTCACTGAAACCTCAAACGCCTGGGTTCAATTGATCCTCCCACCCCAGCCTTCTGAGTAGCTAGGACTACAGGTGCTTGCCCCCATGCCTGGCTACATTATTTTTTTTTTATAGTGACAGAGTCTTGCTATGTTGCCCAGGGTGATGTCAAACTCCTTACTTCAAGCCATCCTCTCACCTCAGCATCTCAAAGCTCTGGGATTATAGGCATGAGTCACCACGCTCAGCCCCCCGAGTGTTTTTTGTTTGTTGGTTGGTTTGTTTGTTTTTTGAGACAGAGTTTCGCTCTTGTTGCCCAGGCTGGAGGACAATGGCGCAATCTCGGCTCACCACAACCTCCACCTCCCAGGTTCAAATGATTCTCCTGCCTCAGCCTCCCTAGTAGTTGGGATTACAGGCATGCGCCACCATGCCCGGCTAATTTTTTTTTTTTTTGTATTTTTAGTAGAGATGGGGTTTCTCCATTTTGGTCAGGCTGGTCTCGAACTCCCAACCTCAGGTGATCCGCCCGCCTAGGTATCCCAAAGTGTTGGGATTACAAGCGAGAGCCACCACTCCCAGATGGTGTTTTTTTTGTTTTGTTTTGTTTTTTAATCTAATTAGTATCTGCCCTTATTCTTCTATTTATTTCATTTGTTGTTCTTCTAAAATCTTCAAAAAGCTAGATTATTGCTTTTTCAGTATTTCTTTTTTCCTTATATATGCATTTATGGCTATAAAATTCTTCACATTTCATGCATTTTGATATTATATTTTGCTTTCATTCAGTTAAAAATATTCTTTTAGTTCAAAATCTGGGTGTATTTGGCAGTATTTGATATCAAGACTTATTGTAAAGCTATAAGATACATGATATTGCCAGAAGGACAGACAAATAGGCCACTGGAACACAACAGAGTGTTGGAAACCAGACCCACACATGTATAGTTACTCAATTTATGAGAAAGGTGCTGCTGCAGGGAAACGGAGAAAGAATGTTCTTATCAAATAAATGGTATTGGGTCTGTTGGATATCTATATGGAAAAATAAATGAATCCTGATCCATTCTTCCCTGTCCATATAAAAACCAGTTGTGGCTAGATTGTATAATATACCTAATGTAAATGGAAATATGTAAAGCTCCTATCTACAAAAGGTAATATGAAAGAATGTCTTCATAATCTTGGGATAGGTAGCAGTTTCTTAGAATTAACGTATGTGTGCATGTACACATACACAGCCCATAAAGAAACAGACTGATCTGTTGCATTCATTAATATTAAGAACAATTGTTCAGGAGAAGACACCATTAAGAGAATGAAAAGGCAAGTTGTGGGGTGGAAGTAAATGTTTGGAATTCACATATTTGACAAAGTATCCTTGTGTAGAATATATAAAGAACATCTACAAACCAATAAAAATAAGCCAAAACACCCAGTGGAAAATGGGCCAAAGACATGGCAACTTCATAAAAACAGGATACTCAAAGGATTAACAAACATATGAAAACTTTCTCAACATCTAACTCAGGAATGGAAAACCAAACCTCGTATGTTTTCACTCATAAGTGGGAGCTAAGCTATGAGGATACAAAGGCATAAAAATAATACAGGTGGACTTTGGGGACTTGAAGGGGAGTGTGGGAATGGGGTGAAGGATAAAATACTACAAGTTAGGTACAGGGCATACTGCTGGGGTGATGGGTTCAAGGAAATCTTACAAATCACCACTAAAGAACTTACTTGTGTAACCAACCACTACCTGTTCCCCAAAATCCTATGGAAATAAAATAAAATAAAACAGAAAAGTTACTCAACATCGTTAGTCACCAGAGGAATGAAAATTGAAATCATAGAGTATTACCACTATGTAGCCACCAAAAGGGCTAAAAGTAAAAAGAATGAATACCAAATGTTAAGGATGATGAGAGTCCAAACTGGTAAAACTAATCTGGAAAACTGGCTAAACATGCTAAAGCTGAGCATATGCATATCTTATGGCCCAAAAATTCTACTCCAAGGAATATATTCTAAAGAAACGTGTACATAAACACACCAAAAGACACATATGCAAATGTGCATAACAGCATTTTTGAAGTAACCCAAATAACAGAATATGCCCAAAGAATAGAATTGTGGTATGCTCATATAATCAGTTATAATACAGCAATGAAAATGAATAAATTTTCTACAATCAGACGTGGATGTACCTCAAAAATGTAATGGTGAGTGAAAAAAGCCCAATAGAAGAATATACACAATATGAGTCTATATATATAAAGCACAAAAGCAGGTAATAATAATCTATGGTGATATCAATCAAGGATGATGGTTAACTTGCTGGTGAAGGAATGACTGAAAGGGGTTTTTGAGGTGATGTCAGTGATGTACTTTCTCATATGGGTGGTGGTTACGCAAGTGTGTTAATTTTGTAAAAATTCATTGAGTGGTAGGTTTATAATTTGTGCACTTTCTGCGTGAATGTTGTACTTCAAAAATTAGCTGGAGGTGGTGGTGCGCACCTGCTACTCGGGAAGCTGAGGCAGGAGAATCGCTTGAACCCGGAAGGTGGAGGTTGCAGTTAGCCAAGATGGCGCCACTGCACTTCAGCCTGGGTGACAGAGAAAGACTCTGTCTCAGGAAAAAAAAAATTAAAAAAAAGTTGAATTAAACAAATGCTGGTCAGGCGCAGTGGCTCATGCCTCGTACTCCCAGCCAATTTGGGAGGCTGAGGAGGGCAGATTGCCTGAGGTCAGGAGTTTGTGACCAGCCTGACAAACATGAAGAAACCCCGTCTCTACTAAAAATACACAATTAGCCGGGCGTAGTGGTGCATGCCTATAATCCCAGCTACTCGGGAGGCTGAGGCAGGAGAATTGCTTGAACCGGGAAGGCAGAGGTTGCGGTGAGCCGAGATGGCGCCATTGCACTCCAGCCTGGGCAACAAGAGTGAAACTCCATCTCAAAAAAAAAAAAAGCTAAGGAAAAAATGTGCATCTATACCAACTCTAAGTAGCAACATTTCTGTGCTTTTATCGTAGGCCTTCCTAGCAGAAAGAATTAAACTCTTCACTCTGTGTGTGTATTTCAAATTGTATTAAAATATTAAATACCTTTAAAAATAATACAGATCCTAACCTTAACATTAGGTTTGATAGGGTTGACCTATCTCCTTAACTCCAACCTGTTAATTACTGTTACCTAAGTAATTACTAACTTTTATTTTCATTTCTGTAAATTTTTTTTTTTAAAAGAAGCAAATTTGGTTTTCAAAATTAAATGCTGGATAAAAATATTCAACATTTAATTTTGAAAACCAAGCTTGCTTCTTTTTACCTTTTTTTTGCAATGGGATCTCATCGTCACCCAGGCTGGAGTGTAGTGGTGAGATCATAGCTCACTGCAACCTCTGCCTCCCAGGCTCAAGTGATCCTCCCACCTCAGCCTCCTGAGTAGCTGGGACCACACGCATGTCCCGCATGCCATGCCCGGCTTATTTTTATTTTTATTTTTTATTTTTGAAGAGATAGGGTTTTACCATGTTGCCTAGGCTGGTCTCAAACTCCTGAACTCAAGCAATCTGTCTGCCTCAGTGTCTGAAAGTGCTGGGATTACAAGCATGAGCCACTACGACCAGCCTGTTTAATATTTTTCAACAGCAGTTTCACTTTGTATTCAGGGAGATCAATGATGGACTTTAAAATAAATATGTGGTAGATTTGTACATCTGTCTATATGACCTCTGTCTCCAATGTATGTATTTTTTAATTTTCGACATAACATTGTGAATGGGATATGATTGTTCCTGTGAGTAGTTGAGGAATTAGAGCAGTAACATGATTATGTTTTTGTATATATGCACATGTGAAGAAATATATTTCTCAATAAATATAGGTTCTAAAGTAAAAAGTATTTTTTAAAACTCACTCACGGAATATGGGTTGCCTAGCCTGTGGGAGAACACATGTAGGCAAAGGAAGGCCTACCTTATTATATCCTCCTTTTTATCCATCAAGAAAAAAAGGGGCTGGACATGGTGGCTCATGTCTGTAATCCCAGCACTTCGAGAGGCCAAGGTAGGAGGATCACTTGAGACCCAGAGTTCAAGACTAGCCTGGGCAATAAAGCAAGACACCATTCCTAAACGCACAAAATAATAATAATAATTAGCTGGGTGTGATGGCACAAGCCTGTAGTCCTAGCTCCTTGGCAGGCTGAACCAGGAGGATCCCTAAGCCCAGGAGTTCAAGGCTGCAGTAAGCTAGGATTGTACTACTCAACTCCAGTCTGGGTGACAGAGTGAAATGAGTGAAATCCTGTTGAAAGAAAGAAAGAGAGAGAGAGAGAGAGAGAGAGGGAGGGAGAAGAAAAAGAAATGGAAAAAGGGATAGAAGACAAATCAAGGCAAAAAATAATAGTCTGAGAAAAGTAAACAAGTTATTTTTTCCAGCCTGATGACATGGTCCTTTTATCAGATCATGGAATAATTTTAGTAAAGAGAATTACTAGAGGAAAGGATGAAAAAGATCCAGGAAACAACATAATGAAACAACTGAAAACCACTTCTGGATAAGTATCTCACCAATTGTTTGGAATATAATGGTATTAACTCTAAGCAAGTGGAATCTTCTACTGCAATAATATTTACAACGTGTGCCTCCTTTTAATTTTTTTAAAGCTACACTTGAAAAGCAAGTTTACTATGAGAGGGTTCAAGTCTTAGTTCTCAACAGTTCTTAGGGCTTAGCACTAACGTGTAAGTCATGTAAAAGAAGTGTGTGTTTTTGTACTCACACCAATTCAGAGGGAAGGTAGGTGAAGACTAATAAAAAGAACACACCTGTGTAACAGAGCTCCATCCAGAAGTGCGGTAATCACAGGAGTTTACCACACACACAATGGCGACAGCCATGTGTCACTCTCTCTGCTATACTATTACTGAAGTTCAAGCTATCCCTTTTTGTTGTTGTTGTTATTTTCTGCAGCCTTAAGCTGTTATCTCTTTTTAAAACAGAGAAAGCAAACCTTAAAAGTTTTCTCTCACCCTCAGTTACTAGCCATTTTGTTTTGTTGTTTAAATCAGATCCCCTTCTCTAATCTTCAGACTCGAGGGATTTAAAGCATAAACATTGTCTTTAAATGTCTCGTTTGTAATTCTCCATCCTTTTTTCAATTGGTTCCATATTTCTCCTCACCTTTTAGCAACAGTTTTGGGCCAGGCGCAGTGGCTCACGCCTGTAATCCCAGCACTTTGGGAGGTCTAGGTAGGTGGATGACCTGAGGTCAGGAGTCTGAGACCAGCCTGGCCAACATGGTGAAACCCTGTCTATACTGAAAAAACAAATTAGCCAGGAGTGGTGGCAGGTGCTGGTAATCCCAGCTCTTTGGGAGGCTGAGACAGGAGAATCACTTGAACCCAGGAGGCAGAGGTTGCAGTGAGCTGAGATTGCATCATTGTACTTTAGCCTGGGCAGCAATAGCAAAGCTCCATCTCAAAAAAATAAAAATAAAAATAAATAATAATTCTTCTGACTGTTAACAAAAGGAAACTTTGCTGTCCATGCCTCCAACCTAAAAACCTGGAATTTTTTACTTCCCACTGCACAAATTGTCATTCACTTTATCTGAAGTCTAAGTAAATTGTTTATATTGCCAGTGATCTGTGAGTTGACAATTAAGGTACTGTACTTGGCCCTTTGTCCTAGAGAAAATATCCTTTGATGTCAATAAGACTTTTCAGTCTATCAAGTTTAGCAGCCAATTGGTAAACATTTAAAGGAAGAATATGAACATGGGAAGTCACTTTGCCATTACTTCTTTTTAATTTCCTTTATAATCTCACAGAAGTCTATAATCCTGTATTTATTATGAGACAATAACCATGTAAACTACTTTGAAGTTATGACTTCAAAAAGTTTTCAACATCACAAAGCCTAACAGGGGAGAGAAGACTTACTTTATTATAAGCACTATTTAAACAGCAAAGAAGTTCGATAATTTTAAACGTTTTTAAACAAAATTATCCAAGCATCTGGAAGCTATTAAAGAACTGAGGAAATTATACCACAGTTACATTTAGAAAGGCATTTTATTATAAATTCCTTATAAAGTATGTCTGTGAAAAACAAAACTAAATTGCCATTTTACTCAAATTTCTCATATTAATTAGGCATATTATATATATATATTTTTGAGATAGAGTCTCACTCTGTTGCCCCGACTGGAGTACAGTGGTATGATTTTGGTTCACTGCAACCGCATCCTCCAAGGTTCAAGTGATTCTCACGCCTCAGCCTCCAGAGTAGCTGGGACTACAGGAGCCCGCCACCGCACCCAGCTAATTTTTGTATTTTTAGTATAGATGGGGTTTTGCCATGTTGGCCAGGCTGGTCTTGAACTCCTGACCTCAAGTGATCCACCTGCCTTAGCCTCCCAAAGTGCTGGGATTACAGGGATGAGCCACCAAGCCTGGCTGGCATATTATGATTGCAATATAAAATTACTCTGGGAGAACAATGGCATAGTGCTTACCTGGGTAAAGAAGGTAGATAATTAAGATTATGAGAGACAGAAAATATTTATTTTAATAAAATGTCAGATATTATACACATTTTTATGTCTATTAAACATATTAAATATTACAGTCTTAGAAGTCAGACAAAATCAGCTTTAAATTTCAGCTCCACCACCTACCAGTTGCCAGAACTTAGGTGAGATTCATCACCTCCGAGGTATGATGTTCTCGTCTGTATAGAACAGAGATAACACAAGATGGATGATTCAGTGAGGTCATACCGGTAAGTGCCTACCACTGAGTAAGTACTCAATAAATGTTTCCTTCCTGCTTTCCCATCTCTTCCATTATGCTTCTCCCTTTCAACATTGGTATCAGTATGTTACAATGGCTTTTCACTTCATGATCTGAGGGGATGTCCATAAAAGTTTAAGAACACTCGTATACTTCATCTTTTCCCATTGTTACTAACAGTTGAAAACACTAGGCGTCCTCCAGAGGATTATGTGCTTATTTCAGGGACTGAAGTATAGGGGAAAAGCTATGAGAGTATATTTTGCTTGGCAGTAGGTCATGATGAAGGAAAAAACTCTTACCTACCAAGCCCTAATCTTGAGTCATACATTAGATTTACAATATTTGCTCATTTTTATCTTCATACTACTCAGGTCTGCCATACTATTCAGAAAAATTGCTAAAAAATGCTCTTATTTGCTTTTATAGATGTGCCTGAGGTACAAACAGTTTTGTGCAGCGTTAGTGGGAAACTGCACACTGAGTTTTAAACCACTGACTTACAAATAAATGCAGAAGGCCAGGATGGATCTGGGTGGGGGACGATTTAAAACAAAAGCTGAAAGGGGAGGACCTAAGGCATATAAATAGATCAAGAGCGGTGTTGCCTGAGAAACTGTTCACTGATTCCCTGAACTGTGGAAAAGAGATGAAAACAATAGCTGAGAATCAGAGCAAGGCCTGAGGCCAGGACGTACAAAAATAAAGAGCAAACTGGATCAGTTTAGGCTGAATTGTAACTGGAGGGTGCATTGAAAGGGGGTTGAAAATATATCAAAAAACAGGGTATGGGGTGAATGAAGCCAGGTGACTCATAATTTAAGCCCTCAGATACAGTGGAGCCATACTGACACCAATGGTGAAAGGCAGCAGGAAGCAAAATGGATAAGAAAGAAAAAAAAGAAAGAAATATTTATTGAGCATATTGTCCCCAGATTGGGGAAAGCATTTTAAAGCTCATCAATCAGGCTGGACAAATTGGGCTAGAAGAAAGACACCCTCCCACCTACAGTCAGTTCATTCTCATTAAGGAGCTGTTTCTGCTCTTATAACCCATGCCTGTCATTGGCCACACTTCAGTATACATGAGTTTTAGGAGTGATAACAGGAAACAAAACAGATTCTATAATTCAATATTTGTAGCTTTCTTTCTTGCTCAGGTATATCTTTACAATGACTTCTGATACTTTTGTTGTTGTTGTTGTTGTTGTTGTTGTTGTTGTTGTTGTTGAGACGGGGTCTTGCTATGTTGTGCAGGCTGGCCTCAAACTCCTGATCTCAAGCAATCCTCCTGCCTCAGCCTCCTGAGTAGCTGGAATTATAGGCACATGACACCATGCCCAGTGGACTCCTGCTAATTTAAAAAAATATCTCTAAGGTAGGTAACAAAGTTAAACTAAAACATTATTCTTACATTTATCTAAAAAGTGTGTTATTTCACCATCATCAGTGTGACCAGGCACATAGTCACCAGCAGGGGCCCCCTGCATTCCCACAACTGCATTGCTTCTGGAACTGTGGTGAATGCCCACAGGGAGGCAAGCATTCCAGTACCTGCTAGCAACTTGCCCCAGCTGTTGCTACCACTGCTGCTGGCACATGCAAACAGGGATGGATCCCACAGTCACCACACTGAAACACTTTTGGCTGACACCACCCATTGAAGTGTAGTGACCAGTGGTTCAGAAGCCCTTTAGCCCTCAAGTACAATGGATTCCTAACCTCAAGGAGTCAGAGAACCACGATGGAACCCAGCACAAAACCCCCAGAATTAGAGCATGTAGTCTCTAGCATGCTCAGCAGGAATTGAAAGCTGACCACTGGCCCCCCTAAAATCTTCCAGAAACAAAGCCAGGAAGTTGAATACACCTTATGCCACAACCAAACCCTCAAGGACATCAAATATAACTAAAAAAAAAAAAAAAAAAAAAATCCAAAGGTCAGCAACTTGAAAGATTAAAGGAACATAAGAACACAAAATGAGAAAAAACCAGCACAAAAACCCTTACAACTCAAAAAGCCAGAGTGACTTCTTTCCTCCAGATGACCACATCACCTCTCTGGCAAGGATTCTGAACTGAGCTGAGATGGCTGAAATGACAGAAATAGAATTCAGAATATGGGTAGGAATGAAGATCACTGAGCTACAGGAATATGTTGAAACCCAATCCAAGGAAGCTAAGAATCATAATAAAACAATGCAGAAACTGACAGACAAAATAACCAGTATAGAAAAGAATGTAACCAACCTGATAGAGCTGAAAAACACACTACAAGAATTTCATAATGCAGTCACAAGTATTAATAGCAGAATAGACCAAACAGAGGAAAGAATCTCAGAGCTTGAAGACTGCCTTTCTGAAATAAATAAGAATAGAGAAAAAAGAATAAAAGGAATGAAAAAAAACTCTGAGAAATAGAGGATTATGTAAAGAGACCAAATCTATGACTCATTGCTGTCCCTGAAAGAGATGGGGAAAAATTGAACCAACTTGGAAAACATATTTCAGGATATAATCCTTTAGAACTTCTCCAACTTAGCTAGAAAGGCCAACATTCAAATTCAGGAAATGCAAAAAATCCCAGTAAAATATTTCACAAGAAGATCATGCCCAAGACACGTAATCATCAGATTCTCCAAGGTCAAAATGAAAGAAAAGATGTGAAAGGCAGCTACAAAGGGAAGTACATCAGACAAACAGCAGGCCTCTCAGCTGAAACCCTACAAGCCAGAAAAGATTGGGGGCCAATATTCAAACTTCTTAAAGAAAAGAGGCTGGGCATGGTAGTTCACGTCTGTAATCCCAGCGCTTTGGCAGGCTGAGGTGGGCAGATCACCTGAGGTCAGGAGTTCAAGATCAGCCTGACCAACATGGTGAAACCTTGTCTCTACTAAAAATACAAAATTAGCCAGGCATGGTGGTGTGCACCTATAATCCCAGCTAGTAGGGAGGCCGAGGCAGGAGAATTGCTTGAACCCGGGAAGTGGAGGTTGCAATAAGCCAAGATTGTACCACAGCACTCCAACCAAGGCAACAGAGCAAGACTCTGTCTCAAAAAAAAAAAAAAAGAAAGAAAGAAAGAAAGAAAGAAAGAAAGAAAAGAAAAAAGAAAAAAATTCCAACCCGGAATTTCTTAAGTGAGGAAGAAATAAGATCCTTTTCAAAAAAGCAAATGTTGAAGGAATTTGTTGCCATCAAACCTGCCTTACAAGAGCTCCTGAAGAAACCACTAAACATGGAAAGGAAAGACTGTTACCAGCCTCTACAAAAACACACTGAAGTACACAGATCAGTGACACTATAAAGCAACCATATAAACAAGTCTGCAAAACAACCAGCTAATATCATGATGAACAGAACAAATCCACATATATCCATACTAACCTTGAATGCAAATGGGCTAAATTCCCCAATTAAAAGACATGGAGTGGCACACTGGATAAAGACCTGAGACCCATTGGTATGCGGTCTTCTTTATCCAGTCTCTTGAAGACAGCATACCAGTGGGTCTTCGTGCTTTATCCAGCTTGCATATCTCACATGCAGTGACACACATATGCTCAAAATAAAGGGATGAATAAACATCTACCAAGCAATTGGAAGCACAGAAAAAAGCAGGGATTGCAATCTTACTTTCAGACAAAACAGACTTTAGAAGATGGCCGAATAGGAACAGCTCCAGTCCCCAACTCCCAGCGCGAGCAACACAGAAGACCAGTGATTTCTGCATTTTCAACTGAGGTACTGGGGTCATCTCACTAGGGAGTGCCGGACAATTGGTGCTGGTCAGTTGCTGCAGCCCGACCAGTAAGAGCTGAAGCAGGGCGAGGCATCGCCTCACCTGGGAAGCGCAAGGGGGAAGGGAATCCCTTTTCCTAGCCAGGGGAACTGAGACACACAACACCTGGAAAACCGGGTAACTCCCATCCCAATACTGCACTTTAAGCAAACGGGCACACCAGGAGAATATATCCCACACCTGGCCAGGAGGGTCCCACGGCCACAGAGCCTCCCTCATTGCCAACACAGCAGTCTGCAATCTAACCGCAAGGCAGCAGCGAGGCTGGGGGAGGGGCGCCCGCCATTGCTGAGGCTTAACTAGGTAAACAAAGCCGCTGGGAAGCTCGAACTGGGTGGAGCTCACAGCAGCTCAAGGAAACCTGCCTGTCT
>NW_016803559.1:490087-572414 GCF_001698545.2 Rhinopithecus bieti
GAAACCATCATTCTTAGCAAACTATCACAAGAACAGAAAACCAAACACCGCATGTTCTCACTCATAGGTGGGAACTGAACAATGAGATCACTTGGACTCAGGAAGGGGAACATCACATATCGGGGCCTATCATGGGGAGGGGGGAGAGGGGAGGGATTGCATTGGGAGTTATACCTGATATAAATGACGAATTGATGGATGCTGATGAGTTGATGGGTGCAGCACACCAACATGTCACAAGTATACATATGTAACAAACCTGCACGTTATGCACATGTACCCTAGAACTTAAGGTATAATAAAAAAATAAAAATAAAAAACATATAAAAAAAAAAAGAGTAACCTCTAGTCAGGCATGGTGGCAAGCACCTGTAATCCCAGCTACTCAGGAGGCTGAGGCAGGAGAATCACTTAAACGTGGGAGGTGGAGGTTCTAGTGAGCCAAGATCATGCCACTGCACTCCAGCCTGTGACTCCATTTCAGAAAAAACAAAAGAAGGGGAAGGAGAAGGAGAAGAAGAAGAGTAACCTCAAATCACTTGAGACAAAAATAAAACGGTCTTGATGAACCAGGCAGGTTTAGAATACAGGTATGATCAAAGTGTCTTTAAAAAAAACAAAAAAGGTTTTGAGAGGGAAAGAGTGTGAGTTGAAATTAGGAGGGAAAAACATAAAGTCCACAAAGTAATACTTTTGTGTTGACTGTGGGCATAATAGGTATATATTAAATATTTGGCATTTTTAAATACTTGGATTAAGAAGTCCTGCATATTAGGAGAATGGCGTGAACCTGGGAGGCAGAGCTTGCGGTGAGCTGAGATCCGGCCACTGCACTCCAGCCTGGGCGACAGAGCGAGACTCCGTCTCATAAAACAACAACAACAACAACAACAAAAAAGAAGTCCTGCATATTAATGTATCTAAAAAATTAAACTTGTGATTCCAATTTAAAATGTTACTGAATAACTTATTTGGGCTTATAAGTTTAAGTTGGGAAATATATTTAGAAGTTTACAAAATCCCTAAATATCAGATTTGGAAGAGTTGAGTACTTGTATGATATTGTGAAATATGTATTTAGTTTTCATCCCCATTTTCTGGCATAAACTCTTAAAATCCTTGGAATCTCCAAAAAAAAAAAAACAAACAAACAAACAAAAAAAACAAAACAGACTTTAAACCAACAAAGATAAAAAAGACAAAGAAGGTCATTACATAATGGTGAAGGGTTCAATTCAACAAGAAAATCTAACTATCCTAAACATGTATATATATATATACACACACACCCAACACAGGAGCACCCAGATTCATAAAGCAAGTTCTTAGAGACCTTCAAAGAGATGTAGACTCCCACAATAATGGGACACTTTAACACCCCACTGTCAATATTAGACAGATCATGAAGATAGAAAATAACAGAGATACTCAGCACCTGAACTCAGCACTGGATCAAATGGACCTGATAGACATCTACAGAATTCTCCATCCCAAAACAACAGAATATACGTTCTTCTCACTGCCACATGGCACTCACTCTAAAATTGATCACATAATCAGAAGTAAAACCCTCGTCAGCAAATGCAAAAAAACTGAAATCATAAACACTCTCTTGGACCACAGCACAAACAAATTAGAAATCAAGACCAAGAAATTCACTCAGAACCATACAATTACGTGGAAATTGAATAACCTGCTTCTGAATGACTTTTGGGTAAATAATGAAATTACAGCAGAAATCAAGAGGTTCTTTGAAATTAAAGAGGACAAAGAAACAACGTACCAGAATCTCTGGGACACAGCCAAGGCAGTGTTAAGAGCGAAATTTATGGCACTAAATGACCAATCAAAAAGTTAGAAAGGACTAGGCATGGTGCCTCACACCTGTATCCCAGCACTTTGGGAGGCCAAGGTGAGTGAATCACCTGAGGTCAGGAGTTTGAGACCAGCCTGGGCAATAAGGCAAAACCCATCTCTACTAAAAATACAAAAATTAGCTGGGCATGGTGGGGTACACCTGCAGTCCCAGCCACTCAGGGGGCTGAGGCATGAGGATTGCCTGAACTCAGGAGGTAGAGGTTACAGTGAGCCAAGATTGCACCACTGCATTCCAGCCTGGGTGACAGAGTGAGACCCTGTCTCAAAAAAAAAAAAAAAAAAAAAAAAAAAAAAAAAAAAAAAAAAAAAAAGAAAGGTTAGAAAGATCTCAATTTAGCAGCCTATTATAACACCACAACTAAAAGAAATAGAGAACCAAGAGCAAACCAATCCCAAAGCTAGCAAAAGAGAAGAAATAATCAGAATGAGAGCTGAATTGAAGGAGATTGAGACACACAAAACTATTCAAAAGATTAATGAATCCAGGAACTGATTTTTTGAAAAAATTAATAATACAGACCTCTAGATAAACTAAGAAAGAAGAAAAGAGAAAAGATTCAGAGAAACACAACCAGAAATGTCAACGGGGACATTACCACTGACCTCACAGACATACAAATAACCATCAGAGAATATTATGGAACACCTCTAAGCACATAAACCAGAAAATCTAGCAGAAATGGATAGATTTCTGGACACATAAACCCTCCCAAGACTGAACAAGGAAGAAACTGAATCTGCAAACACACCAATGATGAGCTCTGAAATTGAGTCAGTAATAAATAAGCTACCAACCAAAAAATGCCCAGAACCAGATGGATTCACAACTGAATTTTACCAGATGTACAAAGAAGAGCTGATGCCATTCCTACTTAAACTAGTCCAAAAAATTGAGAAGGAGGGATTCTTTCCAGACTCATTCTGTGAGGCCAGTATTATCCTGATACCAACCTGGGAGAGACCAAAAAAAAAAAAAAAAAAGAAAACTTCAGGCCAATATCCTTGATGAACATTGATGCAAAATTCTCAACAAAATACTGGCAAACAGAATCCAGCAGCAAATCAAAAAGTTTTTCCATCATGACAAAGTAGTCTTTATCCATGAGATGCAAGTTTGGGTCAACATACACAAATTGATAAATATGATTCATCGCATAAACAGAACTAAAGACAAAACCCACATAATTGTCTCAATAGATGCAGAAAATGCTTTTGATAAAATTTAACACTATTTCATGTTAAAAACTCTCAATAAACTAGGTGTTGAAAGGATATACCTAAAAATAATAAGTGTCCACAGCCAACATCATACTGAATGGGCAAAAGCTAGAAGCATTTTCCTTGAAAACCAGCACAAGACAATCAGGCAAGAGAAAGAAATGAATAGCATCCAAATAGGAAGAGAGGAAGTCAAATTATTCCTGTTTTCAGACATGATCCTGTATTCAGAAAACCCCATAGTCTTGGTCCAAAAGTTCCTTAAGCTGATAAACAACTTCAGCAAAATTTCAGGATAATAAATCAATGTGAAAAAATTACTAGCCCTCCTATACACCAACAACAGTCAAGCTGAGAGTCAAATCAGGAATAAAATCCCATTCACAATTGCCACACACTCAAAACAAAATACCTAGGAATATAGCTAACCAGAGAGGTGAAAGATCTCTACAACAAGAACTACAAAACACTGCTCAAAGAAATCAGAGATGGCACAAACAAATGGATAAACATTCCATGCTCATGGATAGGAAGGATCAATATCATTAAAATGGCCATGCTGCCCAAAGCAATTCATAGATTCGGTGCTATTCATATTAAACTATCAATGACAATTTTTTTTTTTCACAGAACTAGAAAAAACTATTTTAAAATTCATTTGGAACCAAAAAAGAGCCCAAATAGTCAAGGCAATCCTAAGTAAAAAGAAGAAAGCTGGAGGCATCACACTACCCAGCTTCAAACTATACTACAGGTCTACAGTAATCAAAACAGCATGACACTGGTACAAAAACATAGACCAGTGGAACAGAACAGAGAACCCAGAACTAAGGCTGCACACCTACAACTAGCTGATCTTTGACAAACCTGACAAAAACATGCAATGAGGAAAGGATTCCCTATTCAATAAATGGTACTGTGATAACTGGCCAGACATACACAGAAGAGTGACACTGGATCCCTTCCTTACACCATATACGAAAATTAACACAAGATGGATTAAAGACTTAAATGTTAAACCCCAAACTAAAAACCCTGGAAGACAATCTGGGTTATACCATTGTGGACATAGGAACAGGCAAAGATTTGATGATGAAGATGCCAAAAGCAATTGCAACAAAAGCAGAAATTGACAAATGGGAACTAATTAAACTACATAACTTATGCACAGCAAAATAAACTAACAACAGAGTGAACAGACAACCTAAAGAATGGGAGAAAAATTTTGCAAACTACACATCTGACATAAGTCTAACGTCTAGCATCCATAAAGAACTTAAATTCACAAGAAAAAAAAAAACCATTAAAAAGTGGGCAAAGGGAATGAATACTTTTCAAAAGAAGACATACATGAGGGCAACAGTCACATGAAAAAAAGCTCAACATCACTGATCATTAGAGAAATGCAAATCAAAACCACAATGAGATACCATCTCACACCAGTCAGAATGGCTATGATAAAACACCAAAAAATAACAGATACTTGTGAAGTTGTGGATAATAAGGAACGCTTATACACTGTTGGTAGGAGTGCAAATTAGTTCAACCATTGTGGAAGACAGTGTAGCGATTTCTCAAAGGTCTAAAAACAGAAATGTCATTCAACCCAGCAATCCCATTACTGAGTATATACCCAAATGAATGTAAATCATTATAAACATACATGCATGCATATGTTCATTATTTTGCAGCACTATTCACAATAGCAAAGACATAGAATCAACCTAAATGTCCATCAATAGTAGACTGGATAAAGAAAATTTGGTACATATACACCATGGAACACTATGCAGCCATGAAAAGAATGATATGTTCTTTGCGGAAATATGCATGGAGCTAGAGGCCATTATCCTTAGCAAACTAACACAGGAAGAGAAAACCAAATACTGCATGTTCTCACTTATAAGCTAAATGATGAGAATACATGGACACATAGATGGAAACAACACACACTGAGGCCTATTGGAGGGTAGATTGTGGGAGAAGAGAGAGGATCAGGAAAAATAACTAATAGGTACTAGGCTTAATACCTGGGTGATGACATAATCTATACAACAAATCCCCATGACACAACTTTCCTATATATAAAAAAATTTGCACATGTAACCCTTAACTTAAAATAAAAGTTTTCTTTAAAAAGTGTGTTATTAAGTAGTACTGTTTAAAAGTATGGGTTCTGATCAAATATATCTGGGTTTAAGCCTTGGTTCCTCCTCCTGCACCCTGTGTGACTGTAGGTGAATTACCTAACCACCCTAAACTTCTGTTTTCTCATCTATAATTATAAGCATTATTGATAGTATAGATTTCAATTGGAGATTGATACTGCAACACTTCCAGTCATCTCAACACTATGTTTTTTGCTTATCCCTTATTGTGTCCACAGACATTGGCTTATTAACTTGACCTTCACAATATTTCCAGATATATTTCCTTTCATCACCTGTACTGCTCTTATCTTGTTCTAAACAACCCTCATTTCTCACCTATTATTGCAATAACCTCCTAACTGCTTTCGATGTTTCTACTCTCACCCACATCCCCTTCAGACTTTTCTCAACACTGTATCCAGCATGAGCTATAAAATAGAAGTCAGATCATGTCAGTTATCTGCTCAAATTCCTTGTAGCTTTCCATGTTACTTAGAGCAGAACCGAAGTCCTTGCAATTTTTTCATAGGGTTTGTCCAGCTGCACTTCTCTGTCCTCATTCCCTAATGCACCCCCATTCTTTTACTGTACTCTATCCTCACTGGTCTTCTTGCTCGTCCTGGAACACACATTCACAACTACCTCAGGTAGATCCTTTCCACTTGCTGAATCCTCTGCCCGGAATGTTCTTCCCTCGGTTTTATGCAAGACTTTCTTCTCTTTCAGGTTTGTTTTGTTTTGTTTTTGAGATGGAATCTTACTCTGTCACCCAGACTGGAGTGCAGTGGCATGATCTCAGCTCATTGCAATCTCCGCCTCCCGGGTTCAAGCGATTCTCCTGCCCCAGCCTCTCGAGTAGCTGGGATTACAGGTGCCCACCACCATGTCCAGCTAGTTTATATATTTTTAGTAGAGACAGGGTTTCACCATGTTGGCCAGGCTGGTGTTGAACTCCTGACCACAAGTGATCCTCCCGCTTTGACCTCCCAAAGTGCTGGGATTACAGGCATGAGCCACCATGCCTGGCCCCCTTCAGGTCTTTACTGAAATGTTATCTCCTCAGAGAAGCCTTATCTCATCGCCCTATCTAACATTGCATAACCATTCTTCCTTACTCTGCCTTCTCTGCTTTATTATTTTTTCTTGGATGTTTCTTGGATATATCACTCTATATAGTTTAGTTGTTTACCTTTTTAACTGTCCCCACTAGAATAAGAGTCCTGCAAGAGTAGTGATTCTTATTTTTTTAATACCTAGTCTGTAAAATAGTGCGTAGGATATAGCAGTTATTTGATAAATGCATACATACACGTTAAACCAACAAATGAATGATTGGGGAGCCACAATGTAGCTCAACTGTGTATTTATCCATATGCCTAGGGGACACATACTCTTTTTTCTTAACATTTCCTTTTTTATTATTTTTTTAAATTTTAAGCTGTGAGATACATGTGCAAAACGTATAGGTTTTTTTACATAGGTATACCTGTGCCATGGAGGTTTGCTGCACCTATTGACCTGTCCTCTTAGTTCCCTTCCCTCACACCTCAAACTCCAACAGGCCCTGGTGTGTGTTATTCACCTCCCTGTGTCCCTGTGTTCTCATTGTTCAACTACGACTTATAAGTGAGAACATGCGGTGTTTGATTTTCTGTTCCTGTGTTAGTTTGCTGAGGATGATGGCTTCTAGTTTCATTCATGTCCCTGCAAAGGACATGAACTCATCGTTTTTTATGGCTGCATAGTATTCCATGGTGTATATGTGCCACATTTTCTTTATCCAGTCTATCATTGATGGGCATTTGGGTTGGTTCCATGACTTTGCTATTGTAAATAGTGCTACAATAAACATATGTGTGCATGTGTCTTTATAGCAGAATGATTTATATTCCTTTCGGTATATAACCAGTAATGGGATTGCTGGGTCACATCGTATTTCTGGTTCAAGATCCTTGAGGAATCACCATACTGTTTTCCATAATGGTTGGACTAATTTACATTCCCAACAGTGTAAAAGCATTCCTATTTCTCCACAGCCTCCCAGCATCTATTGTTTCTTGACTTTTTAATAATTGCCATTCTGACTGGCATGAGATGGTATCTCATTGTGGTTTTGATTTGCATTTCTCTAATGATCAGTGATATTGAGCTTTTTTTCATATGTTTGTTGGCCCATAAATGTCTTCTTTTAAGAAGAGTTTGGTCATATCCTTTGCCCACTTTTTATAGGTTGCCTGTTCTCTCTGATGATAGTTTCTTTTGCTGTGCAGAAGTTCTTTAGTTTAACTAGATCCCATTTGTCAGTTTTTGCTTTTGTTGCAATTGCTTTTGGCATTTTTCTCGTGAAGTCTTTACCCATGCCTATGTCCTGAATGGTATTGTCTAGGTTTTCTTCTAGGGTTTTTATGGTTTTGGGTTTTATATTTAAGTATTTAATCCATCTTGAGTTAATTTTTGTACAAGGTGTAAGGAAGGGGTCCAGTTTTAGCTTTGTGCATATGGCTAGCCAGTTTTCCCAGCACTATTTATTGAATAGGAAATCCTTTTCCCATTGCTTGTTTTTGTCAGGTTTGTTGATGATCAGATAGCTGTAGATGTGTGGTGTTATTTCTGAGGTCTCTGTTCTGTTCCATTTGCCTATATGTCTGTTTTGGTACCAGTCCCATGCTGTTTTGGTTACTGTAGCCTTGTAGTATAGTTTGAAGTCAGGTAGTGTGATGCCTCTGGCTTTTTTCTTTTTCCTTAGAATTGTCTTGGCTATATGGGATCTTCTTTGATTCCATATGAAATTTAAAATAGTTTTTTCTAGTTCTGTGAAGAATATCAAATAGCTTGATAGGAATAGCATTGAATCTATAAATTACTTTGAACAATATTGCCATTTTCACAATATTGATTCTTCCTATCCATGAGGATAGAATGTTTTTCCATTTGCTTATGCCACAGGACACATTTTCTTGGGCAACATTGCTTCTTGGTGATAATTGATTCTGATGTTCAACTATAGCCCATAGGAAAACACCTTCTCAAAATGTAGCCCCCTAGCTATTGAAGATTCCCTAAGGAAGCAGGGAAGGAAAGGGAAGTCCCTAGAAGTCTTCAGTCAAATTAGAAGGCAGGGAGGAAAAGCAAGGTGCCAGTCTCTGACCACACACACACACATACACACACACACACACACACACACACACACACACACACACACACACAGTGAGGCTGCTATTGGTAGGCAAGGAACAAAAATTGGGTAAGACAAGATCCTCAACCAAGCACTTAGGGATAAGGAAATTCCTTTCTGAATGAAGACAGAGTTTTAATCACAAAAGTCTCTTCAGTTTGAGGCAAGTTGTCTTTATGTGAGAGGTGTGGAAGGGAATTTCATCACAGGAGATCTGAAGGACTCCAGGACATTCTATAAATGTCTATATAAACTTGAATGTTTTATACAACTTCTGTCTCTTCTCTTTATTCATATTTTTTATAACATAAAATCTCATCTGCAGGAGAGTTTGGTAAACATCCGGAGAAGAGCTTCCCCACATCTCCAAGAGTAAGAGGAGTCAGAACTGTTTACATAAATGCCATCGTCTAATACTGTTGAGTTGTAACTGAAAAGCTGTTTGCAAAGAAAACATTGAAATGATGAGTTACTCTTTTTCTCATTACATTCATTATAATTTCTGAGAATATGTTACCACGGAAAAAGACTTCATGTGAGAGAGAGGCAGAAAGAGAGAAATGGAGGTACAAGAAACAGATTAATCAGGTTAATAGCGAGCAAAGAAAGGGAGGTATTATCCAAATTTGAAAGGAGTAAAATTTTGCATAAGTTGACAGTCAGGCAGGAAAAAGGGAGCTGGTAACAGTTAATCTACAGGAAGTCCTTTTGACCTAGAATTATCTTAAAACATGCACTTCTTACTGCCACTAAAAGAACTAATTATGTGATTTTCTTCCATCTGAACAAATGCTTTTTTATGCTGCTCTTTATGGCAGACTATAGTGTGAGTCAGAAATTCCAAAAGCATGATAATCTCCATCCTTTACAGCACCTGTCCCAACATGATATTAATCATTAGGTGATAATCTTTAAAGCTGAGGGATACACACCCTCTACTATTGCATCTACAACTCCGGAGTTATGATACCAGATTAAGTTGATCAGATCATCATTACTTTTATTATTTTCAAACATTAATTTCAATGTCAAAAAATTTAGAAAAGTAAATTCTAAACAGAAAGCACTATTTTTTTCTTTTAAGGGGCCTAAACATACTTACTGATATTTAAATATTTATCACACTGAAAAATGTCCTGCAAGTACATCGTTTTATAGCGACTTCAGACTGATGATACATTCCAAAAACATTTGTTAAATGAGGTTTCTCTTTCACTGTTGCCAACTCACCTTTTACTCTCAGTGGTATGATAACCCTCAGAACTGCAGAACGGCTTCAATCTTCATTCAGAACTATCGTACCTAAAAAGAGGAGGTTTTGTTTTATTGCGGTAAAATATACATAAAATAAAATTTAACATTATAACTGCACAATCAGTGGCATTAAGTATTAGGTTGGTGCCAAGGTAATTGCGGATTTTGCCATTGAAAGTAATGTAATACTTTCTGCTATATTTCTATCATCCCTAACAGAAACTCTGTACTCACTAAACACCAACTGTCCATTATTCCATCCACTCTCTATTACCCACCAGTTCCTGGTAACCTCTAATCTACTTTCTGTTTCTGTGAATTTGCGTATTCCGAGTAACTTATATAAGTGGAGTGGAATCATACAATATTTGCCCTGTTGTGTCTGGCTTATTTCACTCAGTACAATGTTTCAAGGTTGATGAATGCTGTAGATGTATCAGAATTTCCTTCTGCTTAAGGCTGAGCAATATTCTATTGTATGTGTAGACTACATTTTGGTCGTCCTTTCTTCCATCAATGAACGTTTGGATTGTTCCCACCTTCTGGTTACTGTACAAAATGCTTCACTGAACATTGGTGTACAATGTTTCGTTTTTAAATGTTATATTTACTTTCTCCTGAGTGATTGGAAGAACTTTTACATTTAACTGTTGCCTGGCCTCTTGATAAATCCAGCCCCAAATTAGTTAAGAGTATTTAGTACGTCATTTTCAAAAGTCACTGTTCGTCAAGCAGTAAAACTCACAGTGAGCAGTGAGCAGTTTGTATAGGCCCACATAGCGCAGTGACCTATATTCTGAGCCTGCACGTTAGAATGAAAACCTGCTGAGTCTTCAATCCCTGCACCAGAACAACTATATCAGACTTTGGATGTGGGATCAGACCTTGTTATTTTGCCAAACCTCCCCTGCTGATTCTGTTGTGCAGCCAGGATCTAGAACCTCTGACATGGGGAAATATGGTATCAAGCATCAGAGCTGAGGCCCTCAGAGAACTAAGAGGGAATCTTATTTTACAGCCTGTATTGTACATATAATATTAGCGTGGCTAACCTATAGTTGGCCAATGAGATTAGTGCCCTTACTAGAAGAGACACCAGAGGACTTCCTCTCTTCTCAGTGTCTCTAAGGAAAGGCCATGTGAGGGCACAGCAACAATGCAGCTGTCTACAAGCCAGAAAGAAGACCTTTACTAGGAACCAACCCTATTGGACCTTGATCTACAACTCCTGCCTCCATAACAACAAGAATTTAAATTTCTGTTGTTTAAGCCACCTATGATCCTTTGTTATGGCAGTCTGAGCAGACTAAGACACTCTGGATACCTGTGACATAATAAGAAGTACATACTTAGTTTTGGCCCCAGTTCCTGATACAGAACTGTGTGTGTGTGTGTATGTGTGTGTGTGTGTGAGAGAGAGAGAGAGAGAGAGACAGGGTCTCACTCTGTAGCCCAGGCTGGAGTGCAGTGCTGTAATCACGGCTCACTGTAGTCTCCACCTCTGGACTCAAATGACCTTTCCGCCTCAGCCTCCTGAGTAGCTGGGACCACAGGCGTGTGCCACCATGCCTGGCTAATTTTTAAATTTTTTTGTGGAGAACGGTTCTTGCTTTGCTGTCCAGACTGGCTCGAATCCCTGGGCTGAAGCAATCCTCCCACCTTGGCCTACAAAAGTGCTAGGATTACAGATGTGAGCTATTGCACCCAGCCCTTGTTGGGCCCCTAGATAGCTTTAGGATGGGAGCTGGTTGCCAGAGGAACTAACCACGTGATTAAAGGGTTGGAATTTTCAGCCCCATTCCTGGATCTCTGAGGAGGGGAGAAGGGCTGGAGATTGAGTTCAATTACCAATGGCCAATAATTTAATCAATCATGCCTACCTAATGGAACCTCCATAAAACCCCTAAACAATACGACTCAGACAGTTTCAGGATTGCAGAACACATCTACATGCTGAGAGGGAGGCATATCCCAGTTCCACGGGGACAGAAGTTCCTGTGCTCAGGACTCTTCAAGATCTCTCCCTGTGTATCTCCTTATCTAGCTGTTCATTTCTCTCCTTTGGTAATTAGTAGCGATAATAAATAAAGTATTTTCCCAAGTTTTATGAGTCATTCTAGCAAATTATAAAACCTGAGGAAGGGGTTATAGGAACACATGATTACTAGTCAGTTGGTCAGAAGTACTGATGGAAACAAGATACTTGCAACTGGCATCTGAAATGAAGGCAGTCAGTCTTGTGAGACTGAGCCTGTGGAATCTGACTTGACTCCAGTTAGTTACTATAGGAATTGAATTCAATTGTAGAATACCTAGTTAGTATCTGGAAGGCTGGAGAACTGGTTGTTGGCATGGACACAACCCACACATTTGGTGCCAAAAGTGTTATGAGTAAAAACAGCTTGGAATATTAAACTGATCCTCAAAGGGAAAAAAAAGCCAATAAAATGATGCTATCTTGCCAAGACCTTCCAAGGAGCCTCAGAATTGTCTCTTAAGGGAAGGAAAAGGGGAACAGTTGATCGACTCACCATCTCCTGTCCCAACCGGGCAAGGCGACTGTCCATGGGGCATGGATTCCCTCACACTTCCAGTGTGCACTCGCTTGAATGCCAGGTAGGTCTCTGCAGACATCCCACCCTATGCTATCCCAGGGTAGGATAGTCCCAGGATAAAACATGAGAGTTAATCAGTACAACTGGACCAAGCTCAATGGCTCATGCCTGTAATCCCAACACTTTGGGAGGCTGAGGTGGGAGGATCACTTGAGGCCAGGAGTTCAAGACCAACCTGGGCAACATAGCGAGACTCTGTCTCTACAAAACAAACAAACAAACCAAAAAACAAACAAACTAAACTAACTGGATGTGCTAGTGGTGCACAATTGTAGTCTTAGCTACTTGGGAGGCTGAGGTGGGAGGATTGCTTGAGCCCAGGAGGCTGAGGTTGCAGTGAGCACCATTGCCCTTCAGCCTGGGCAACAGATTGAGACTCTGTCTCAAAAATAAAAAGCAAAAAAAAAAAAAAACAAAAAAAAAAAACAAAAAAAAACAAAAAACTGAGGAAAGTTGTTCTTGGGTGATAAGACATGAAGCTGTTTGCAACAGGTGTGACTGGACTAAAGACAGGCAAAAGGATGTGAGGCCAGGCATAGGAGATGGTCAATGTGGGGAGCTTCTAGAGACTCCAATCAGGTCTGTGAGTTCCAGTCCCCACTCCTAGCTCTAGTCACAGTCTTCACTGGAACACCCTACCTCCATTCTAAACCTTGATGGCTAGAGTTTGATTTTATTAAGAGAGCTTATCAAGAGGTTTCTTGTAATATGCCGTTTCTCCCTTGTCTACCATACTTTCTCCAAGTGACACATAGTTTGGAAATTCAGGTCAGTTATTTAAAAAACAAAAATAGTAGCTAAGTACAGAGAGTTGTGTGGGAAGCACATCAACTTCCAGACAACATAAGGCTTAGCGCTGTGACACATTTGAAGATAAGTTCTTATTTTTCATCTTTTAGCATGTAGTCATTTGGAGTCCTTCTCTACTGATGGCTGAAATTACTCATCTAAGGAGAGCCAAATCTGCTCCATCCAGAAATGAAACCCACATAACACTTTATCATCTTTCAGACTCTTGACATTAACATATTTTAAATATTTACCTTTTAGTTTTATATTTATTTTGACATTTTATTATATTGCCTGCATGTCCTTTCTGTTCATCTACAACTATATTTTCTTTTTTTCTTAGATGAGGGATTGGCAAATGATAACCCACTGCCTTGTTTTTGTATGATTTGCAAGATAAGAATGGTTTTTACATTTTAAGTGGTTTCTAGAATGTCAAAAAAATAATATTTGGTGTTACATGAAAGCTATGTGAAATTCAAATTTAAGCCCGTCAATAAAGTTTCATGGGAACATGGCCATGTTCATTTGTTCACATATTTTGTATGGTTGCTTTTGAACTGCAAGGGAGAGTTAAGTCATTGCAACAAAGACCATATGGCCCTAAAATCCTAAAATGTTCACAATCTGGCCCTTCACAGAAAAGTTTGCTGACCCCTGTGCCAGATGACAAAAGGATGCTTGTTTAGTTTCCTTCGTGTATTATCTAGCCTTAGGCTTCCAGGCACTTGAAACTGCTTTCTAATGAAGATAATAATTCATATGTGTCACTAGAATTGGTTTTGACAAGGCCACTCAAAATCTATTAGCTAGGAAATGGTTTTACTGAAGTTTTTTTATAATCTACAAATCAAGTACATAGTGTATATAAAATAAGTGTTGGCCGGGCGCGGTGGCTCAAGCCTGTAATCCCAGCACTTTGGGAGGCCGAGACGGGCGGATCACGAGGTCAGGAGATCGAGACCCTCCTGGCTAACACGGTGAAACCCCGTCTCTACTAAAAAAATACAAAACCTAGCCGGGTGAGGTGGCGGGCACCTGTAGTCCCAGCTACTCGGGAGGCTGAGGCAGGAGAATGGTGTAAACCCGGGAGGTGGAGCTTGCAGTGAGCTGAGATCCCGCCACTGCACTCCAGCCTGGGCGACAGAGCGAGACTCCGTCTCAACAACAACAAAATAAATAAATAAGTGTTTATTAGATAAATTAATGAGTGAATAACTGGCAAATCTGGTAGTGTGTGACCTCAGCAAGAAGCCAAGGAAAAGCATACTTGTTTCTGCTTCACATTTGCATAGAGCTTGACGACACATACTTCAAGGAGCATATTCTTATCTTAGATTACAAAGTCTTTCACCATGACTGTATAGGAGTTAAAGTGGAGGGAGAAACACCCTCTTCCTAGAGGCAATATCATAGAATAACAGAACTGGATGGGAAACATTTCAGGCAGCTGCTGACTTTAAGCAGGACTACACTGGAATCATTCCCAAAAGATAAATTTGCTGTTTAATACTAATAATTAGGCCAGGTGCAGTGGGTCACGCCTGTAATCCCAGCACTTTGGGAGGCCAAGGTAGGTGGATCACCTGAGATCAGGAGTTCAAGACCAGTCTGGCCAACATGGTGAAATCCCCTCTCTACTAAAAATACAAAAATTAGCTGGGCGTGGTGGTGTGCACCTGTAGTCCCAGCTACTTGGTAGGCTGAGACAGGAGAACAGCTTGAACCCAGGAGGTGGAGGTTGCAGTGAGCCGAGATCATGACACTGCACTCCAGCCTGGGCGACAGAGTGAGACTCCATCTCAAAAAACAAAACAAAGCAAACAAACAAAAACCTAATAATTATCCAGAGACACAACTTTCTGTGCTTAGATATTTCAGAATATCACAACTAAACTCTTAAAAATTTCTTAAGACTGGATACCGTGGCTCCCACCTATAATCCCAGCGCTTTGGGAGGCTGAGACAGGCAGATTGCCTGAGCTCAGGAGTTCAAAACCAGCCTGGGCAACATGGCATAACCTCGTCTCTACAAAAAATGCAAACATTTGCTGGGCTTGGTGATGTCTGCCTGCAGTCCCAGCTACTTGGGAGGCTGAGGCAGGGGAATCGCTAGAACCCATAAGGTGGAGGCTGCAGTGAGTCATGTTTGCACCACTGCAATCCAGCCTGGGTGACCATGTATATTAGTTTGTTTTCATGCTGCTGATAAAGACATACCTGAAACTGGGAAGAGAAAGAGGTTTAATTGGACTTACAGTTCCATATGACTGGGGAGGCCTCAGAATCATGGTGAGAGGTGAAAGGCACTTCTTATATTGGCGACAAGAGAAAAATGAGGAAGAAGCAAAAGCAGAAACCCCTGATAAACCTATCAGATTTCATGAGACTTATTCATCACTATCACGAGAATAGCACAGGAAAATCAGCCCCATGATTCAATTACCTCCTCCTAAGTCCCTCCCACAACATGTGGGAATTCCGAAATTGAGATTTCGGTGGGGACACAGCCGAACTATATCAGAGCGAGACCCCATCTCGAAAGAAAGAAAGAAAGAAAGAAAGAAAGAAAGAAAGAAAGAAAGAAGGAAGGAAGGAAGGAAGGAAGGAAGGAAGGAAGGAAAGAAAGAAAGAAAGAAAGAAAGAAAGAAAGAAAGAAAGAAAGAAAGAAAGAAAGAAAAAAAGTTCTTCCTGCTCTTCAGCTTAATTCTTCATGCAGTAGTATAAGCATATTTTTAAAGCCATTCATTCAATAACTTTATACATAGCATTTGCCTTAAAGTTTGATAGTCATGTCTCCTTTCTCATAGTCATCTTATTCTCAGTTTGAGGGGTAGTGTTTGACACATTTTTGTATGTTTAAAAGTTACCACCGTCACTACTATCCCCAGTACTCACTACGATGGGAGTTAATAAATTGTGATAGTAAGAATACTGGACTTCATTTAATCCATTTAGGCTCCTATAACAAATACAATAAACTGACCCAATTTATAACTGGGTACATAACTGGGTACTATAAATAGCAGATTTTTTTTTCTCACAGTCTAGAGGTAGGGAAGTCCAAGATCAAGGTGCTGGCAGATTCAGTGAGTGTCTGGTAAGGGCCCGCTTTCTCGTAGATGGCACCTAATCACCTCTCAAAGACACCAACTCTTAATACTATCACATTGGACATCAGTTTTCAACACATGAAGTTTTGGGAGACAGACATTCAGACCATATTAGACTTGGGGTCTGATATGGTTTCGCTCTGTGTCCCCACTCAAATCTCATCTCAAATTGTAATCCCTACATATGGAGGGAGGTATACCTGGTGGGAGGTGTTTGGATCATGAGGACAGCTCCTCCACGCTGTTCTCATGATAGTGAAGGAGTTATCACGAGATCTGATGGTTTTAAAGGTGACAGGTTTTCCTGCACTCACTCTCCTGCTGCCTTGTGAAGAAGGTATCTGCTTCCCCTTCTGCCATGATCATAAATTTCCTGAAGTTTCCCCAGCCATGGGGAACTATGAGTCACTGAAACTTCTTTCCTTCATAAATTACCCAGTCTCAGGTATTATTTTTATAGCTGTGTGAGAATGGACTAATACAGAGTCTAAAAATCAAGATGTGAGTTCTGACTTGAGATGGTATCTGCCATCTAAAGGATGCTTGGTGAGTGTTAGTAACTTTTGGTCTTGTTCTCTGTGAACCTGGATGATTTACTGACTGTCTCTGAGCTTCATCTAGGACATGTGAGAAGAAAAATACTTTCTGAGTTGATATGGATATCAAACCATGTTTCAGAAAATGCTCACTAACCTATGACGCATTATATAAGTTCAAATTATTGTGACAAAATAAGAATTCAAAAATATAAGAAAAGTGTCTGCAAATGACAATACAAATTAAAAGGTCAGTCAATTAACTTTGGTCCCTGTCCTTTCCATGCCCACCACTAGATTTAAGAAAGAGAGGGTCCTTACTCTTGACTTGATAAACACAGAGCTTGGGGTCTATGCTGGAGGCCAGCCTCTTTCATTCAGGTCAATATGTCACTTCAGCAGGAACCAGGAACCCCCAGTTAATTCCAAATGAGGATTCTGATTGAGCTGGAAAGTGCACTGGTGCTTTTTAAAACAGGTGCACAAAGATTTTATTTTCTAAAATGTGCTTCATTAGAAGTAATGATTTATCATGTCAATCATATATTACAAATTGCTTTGCCCAATGATATAAGAAAACACATAGATTTTCTAAGCAAGGTTATTTGATCAGAGGTTAAGAAAACTGCCCAGTTCTGCCTGTTTTATACTAGAATGTAAAGACCTGGGGGAAAGCCCACTTAAATAGGTATTAATTATTGCAAATCTCTGAAAAAAAAAAGCACTTGGTTTTAACCATTATTAATACATTTTAGCATATGTTTTTCATAAAGGGGCCATTGTTTTGTTTTAGATGGAATTTAAGACTTTGTTTTATTTCTTTTTATCTTGAGTTTGAGGGCAATATTTTGGCTGGTCTGTAAAGGTTTTTGTCCCAACTACTCAATATGCTATGGTAGGGTGAAAGCAGCCACAAACAATACGTAAATGAATGGACATGGCTGTATTCCAAAAAATCTTTACTTAGAAAACAAATGTCCAGTCTGCAGATTCTAGTCTTCTGACTCCCATTCTATACCAATAAGTAAAGATCACAGGAGCCCCTTACATTTACACAGAAGTGTAAGCAGTACACAATAGTCCTGTCTCAGAGCTATGCCAAGTCTCTAGCTCTCAGTCTTAATCTAGCCCTTAGGAACTTTGATAGTCTTGTCATCCTGTAGGGCTTCACACTGGCCCACTATATTAGTGACATAATGATGACTGGACCAAGTGAGAGGAATTCACATTCTTTATGTTTCTTAAGATGTGTGATAGAAGGCAGAAAATATTCTCCCAACAAACCTCAGGGCCTGCCAACTTGGTAAAGTGTCTAGGAATCTAATGGTTTGAGACATGTCAAGATATCTCAGGGGAAAACTAAATTTCTGCAACTTGCATCCTCTATCATTAAGAACAAAACCCCAAACTCTTGCTATATACAGTCTCAAAAAATTATCTGATGACCTTGAGGGTAATAAATCATATATGATTTGTTGGTACTCAGCACTATTTCTATTTCCTTTGATACTTTCTCCTTCATGTCAGGGACTGATGAATGAGAACTGTATTTTCATAGTCCCTGTAAACCAAATACAGTTTTGAATCTGCCCATCAGGTGTACTTGTGTACTTGTGCTTGAATTACAAGACAGAAGAGGGAATCCATTCCTCTTTCTTCAGCTGTATTGGTGGACATGTGGACTTCAGAAGATGTAACTTTTTTTTTTGTTGTTGAGACAGGGTCTCACTCCATCACCCAGACTGGAGTGCAGTGGGACAACCATAGCTGACTGTGGCCTTGACCTCCTAACCTCAAGTGATCCTACCACCTCAAGCCTCTCAAATTGCTGGGATTACAGATGTTAGCCACTGCACCCTGCCCAAAGTTGTGACTTTTGCAGTAACCTCTATATTCCCCTGTATCGTTCACACCAGGACTTCAGGGCAATGATGACTATTGATTTCAGTCTCTTACATCTTCCTGACTTCTGCACAAAAGCAGGAAGTTTCAAATTCTTTGAACTTCAGTGAATGTGAAAGCTGGTGGCAGCTACCCCGACTTTCATTCCTTATGCCCTTGCAAAAATTTATAAGTACAGTACCTATACCTAATTCTCTGTAAATTACAGACCTTTATCTTTAAATATTTAAATTGACTTTCGTTTTCTGGTTGAGACTTGACTGCTTGCAAGAATGAGAAAATTCATTTTGCATTTTCTATAATGTTTAATATTTCTTGATGAAATGCAACAGGATAAATGACTAGATTTTTTTAATACCATATTCTAATCATTTTATTTGTCATAAAGCCCTTCACGACATCATTATATTTGTTATAATGGCACAGATCATTCCTGTTTGTGTCTAAACCTCAAGCAAACTAGTCCTCCTAAAGGATTAGTACAGAGTATTAGCACTCACTACCATCTGGCTGTCTGTTACAAAGATATAAACAAGATATTAGTTGAGATAAACAATTCTTGTTGCTTTAATATCATACACAATTTGATTCTAGGTCCCGGGGCCACTTGGGCATCATCTTTCGGTAAATAACCTCATGAGTTTAGACAATAGTAAAATGTTGTAAAATAATTAGAAAGTGATATATTTTGAATATTTATTACATTTTTAAAATTAACAGCTTATTGAGATACAATTCACACACCATACAAATCATCCACTTAAAGTACACAATTCAACAGTTTTTAGAATATTTATAGAGTTTTGCAGCCATCACCACAATCTAATTTTAGAACATTTTCATCATTCCAAAGATAAAACCCTGTAACCCTTAGCAGTCACACCCCTCTCCCAGCCCTAGGCAAACACCTCTCTACTTTCTGTCCCTATGGATTTGCTATACTGGATATTTCTAATTTCCCCACACCCTTGCCAGCATTTTTTATTGTCTGTCTTTTAAAATTATAGCCAACTAGTGCCTGTGAAGTGGTATCTCATTATGGCTTTGATTTGCAGTTCCCCAAAAACTAACAATGCTGGGCATCTTTTCTCGTGCTTATTGGCCATTTGTATATCTTCTTTGGTGAAACGCCTATTCAAATCCTTTATCTTTTTTTTTGTTTGGATTTGTTTGCTTGTTTATTTTGAGACTGAGTCTCACTCTGTCACCCATGCTAGAGTGCAGCGGTATGATCTTGACTCACTGCAACCTCTGCCACTCAGGTTCAAGTGATTCTCCTGCCTCAGCCCCCTGAGCACCTGGGACTACAAGTGCACGCCATCAAGCTGAGCTAATTTTTGTATTTTAGTAGAGACAGGGTTTCACCATGCAGGCTGGTCTCGAGCTTCTGATGTCAGGTTATCTGCCCATCTCAGCCTCCCAAAGTGCTGGGATTACAGGAGTGAGCCACCACACCCGGACAATCTCCTGTTGGCTTTTATTAGTTACGTGTCTTTATGTTGTTGTTATCTAGTCTAAATTTTACAAATAAAACTGTTGGCTGAGTGCAATGGCTCACACCTATAATCCCAGCACTTTAGGAGGCCAAGACGGGCGGATCACTTGAGGTCAGGGGTTTGAGACCAGCCTGGACAATATGGTGAAACCCCACCTCTTACAAAAAACAAACAAATAAACAAACAAATAGCCAGGCGTGGCAGCAGGCACCCGTAATCCCAGCTACTCAGGGGGCTGAGGCAAGAGAATCGATTGAACCTTGGAGGCAGAGATTGCAGTGAGCCTAGATCACGCCACTGCACTCCAGCCTGGGTGACAGAGGGAGGCTCCGTCTCCAAAAAAAAAAAAAAAAAACTTGTTTTTGTAGCAATGGGTTCTCGCCATGTTGCCCAAGTTGGTCTCAAGCTCCTGGCCTCAAACAATGCTTCCACTTAGGCTTCCAAAGCACTGGGATTATACATATGAGCCACCGTGCCCTCAACTTTAATTTTTCAATCAGGAGTGTGTAAGCTGAACCAATTGAGATGCCTATGGTATTGATATTGTTTCTGCTGTTATTTGTCAATCCTCTTCAGTTAGGGCAAGAGCAAGATTAATTTTTTTCCTTGAAAAGTGATGTGATGGCCTCCCAATGTAGGCTTTTTCTTTAATATTGTCTCATCCCTTCTTAAACCAAGTTATCCATTTGTAAACTACTGATTTATTTGAGAAATTGTTCTCGTTAACCTTTTGCAAATCATTAATGATTTCACCAATCTCTCACCAAAACTTCACAATAAATTTGATGTTTATTCTTGCTTCAATTTTAGCAGAAGTCATATTGCTCTGATAGAAACTCTTTTCGAACTGATGTCTTAGCCTTCTTACTGTCCCAGTGTAGATTCTCTTCAGATATTTTATAACAAGTTAGTATGACTTTATTTTGGTGCAAAAACAACTTGAAATCCGTGCATAATTTTTTCATAATATGCATTTTCCATGAACTTTTTGAAGGTCTTTGTATGATTTGCAAATATTTTATTCCATTATGTCGGCTGTACTTTCACTTTCTTGATAGTGTCCTTTGGAGGATGAAACTTTTAAATTTTGATTTATGTATTTATTTTTGTGTTAGTTATATTTTTTTGAGATGAAGTTTCGCTTTTGTTGCCCAGGCTGGAGTGCAAAGGCGCAATCTCGGCTCACTGCAATCTCCACCTCCTGGGTTCAAGCGATTCTCCTGCCTCAGGCTCCTGAATAGCTGGGATTACAGGCATGCGCCACCATGCCCGGATAATTTTTTGTATTTTTAGTAGAGACAGGGTTTCTCCATGTTGGTCAGGTTGGTCTTGAACTCCAGACCTCAAGTAATCTGCCTGCCTTGGCCTCCCAAAATGCTAGGATTACAGGCATGAGCCACCGTGCCCGGCCTATTTATTTTTTCTTTTGTGGTTTGCACTTTTGATGTCATGATTTTAAAAATCATTGCCTAATCCAAAGCAGAGAGATTGACTCCTATGTTTTCTTCTAAGAGCTTTATAGTTACCATTGTTTTAAATATAATTTATTTAATTATGTCTCCATAATTTCAATTTTTAATAATAGTTGGACTTAATAACCAGCACTCAAGATTCCTGAAAGTTTAAAAGTTGACCCTTGCAATCTGGTATAAGTCAGCTCTAGCACACCACTGAAGGTGGATGGTGCTGGGTGGGCCTGGTAGAAAGACAGACTAAACCTCTGACACTGGGACTGATAGGGATGAGAAAGAAGCTGCTAGTCACTCACCCATGAAGGCAGAGTTACCTAGTAGAATCTAATCCCAATCTGAAAACTGATCTTCCTAAAAGAAACTAAAAAAGTAATCTAAGGCTAATCCCATGTGGAATCTTAGGTGTGTTTCCAGAAACTGTAGTTAAGACACACCAATTTGAATGGGATTCCTGAGGACTAACTCAGAAGACACATTGAGGTACTGAGGTAGTGGTGGCAGCAGCATTAGATTAATACGCTGTAGAAGTCCCTAAGAATTTAGGTAACATGGAACTAGATTCTAGCCTCAGAGAAAGAGCACTGGTAGGAAATTAATGTGGTAGTATGCCCAAGTCATTAGATTGAGCTTAGAGCAAGGTCTTGTACTCTGTCACTGGAGAGATCACCAGTTTTTGCAGAGTATGAAAGCAAAGCCACATGATACTAACTACTCTGAACTAGACCCATGTACTGATGAAGAACACTGAAACTTCAAGGAGACACCAAGAATACCAGATGACAGAGTCAGCAGGAATGAAAGATTGAAGGATATCTAGTTCTGATGGAATAGCATTTGAGATACTCTGAATGACCCCACTCCCAATACCTTCTCTCCTACTGGGCCCCTGAAAAAACCTCGAAGTACTGAATACACTGTATAAATAATATGTTAAATGCTTTTATATAGCAGGCAAAAATGTAAGGAATCTATGGAAACAACCACGAAGAAAAAAAGAAAAGAAAAGACTCCCGAAAGGTAAATGATTTCTGAGGCATGTTTTCACCCTGAGGGTCAACCTAAGGGACCTTGAATTTATATTTTGAAAAATGGTGTGCAGAGGATAACAGATCGGCCTATGGTGAGGAATCTAATAGGTGATCCCTGCATAGAGCTAAGTTTCTAATGGCAACACTCTCAGTATACAAATGTGCAAAAAATAAGTCTATCTAAAGAAGAAGACATTGAAAACTTGCCTCTCTCAACCTTTGCCCTGGGAGAACAGGAAAAAAAATCCTCTGAGAATTCATAAACTCTACCAACCGCTTATGTGGGTCTAAAGCCAGATTCAAGCTGGTGATGCATAGCGTTGCAAAATTTAGCAAATAAAAATAGAGCATTCCTAGTTAAACTTAAATTTCAGATAAACAATGAATAATTTTTAGAATAAGTATGTCCCAAATATTGCACAAAAAATTATTTCTTATTTACTTGAAATGTAAACATAACTGGGTGTCCTGTATTTTATTTGGCAACCCTACCAATATAGTAGGAAACACCAAATAAGGAATTTAAGTTGTTCCAGGTTAATAGTGCCTCCTGGTGACACAAATAAAACCATATTCTTTTTGGAGGAATGCAACTTCAAACTAAGCTTCAAAGAATTTCCTCAGATAAAGGTCCAATACAAGCTCACATACAAAAAAATCACAAAACGTATAAGAAATAAGAGTAATGTAAGTATGAACCACAAAGAAAGCCAGAAAGATTATTATAATAAAATATGCAAAGATTTCAGATATTAGAATGATCAAACATAGACTAGAAAATAATGTGGTTAGTATGTTTAAAAAAGTGAGAAAACTGAAAACATGAACAATAGACTAGAAAAAAATTCAAGTAGATTTGAAAAAGAACCAAATGGATGGCCTAGGAATGAAAAATATAATACCTGAAGTTCAAAACTCAAAAGCTGGAGAAATAGCATATTAGACAAAGCTGAAGAAAGGATTAGTGAACTGGAGGAAACATTTAATGGACTTGTTTAAAATTGTGCTCAGAGAAGCAAAGAGATGGAAAATAGAGTAGTCTCCCTTTATCTGAAGGGAATATGTTCTAAGACCCCCCAGTGGAAGCCTGAAACTGCAAATAGTACTAAATCTTACATATATAAGACTGTTTTTTCCTATACATATGTACCTATGATAAAGTTTAATTTATAAATTGGGCACAGTAAGAGATTAACACAAATAACTAAAAGTAAAACAGAATAACAATATACTGTAATAAAAATTACATGAATGTGGTCTTTCCCTCTCTTTCAAAATATCTCCTTTTTTTTTTTTTTTTTTTTGAGACAGAATCTCACTCTGTTCCTAGACTGGAGTGCAGGGGTGCAATCTTGGCTCACTGCAACTTCTGCCTCTAGGGTTCAAGTGATTCTTGTGCCTCAGCCTCCCAAGTAGCTGGGATTATAGGCATGTGCCACCACACCCGGCTAATTTTTGTGTTTTTAGTAGAGAAAACATTTTACTATGTTGGCCAGGCTGGTCTCGAACTCCTGACCTCAAGTAATGTGCCTGCCTCAACTCCCAAAGTGCTGGGATTACAGGTGTGAGCCATCACATCTGGTCTCTTTCAAAATATTAAGATATTTTATACTGTTCTGTGAGTAACTGAACATGGAAAGTGAAACTATGGAGAAGGGGAAACTACTGTATAGAAAGTCTAAAGGGAATTGAGGACAAAGTCAGACTTCCTAACATAATTAGAGTTCTAGAAGAAGGAAAGAAAAAGATTATGGGGAAATAGACAATAATAAAATAGAAAATGAGTGCTTTTTCTAAATTGTTGAGAGATACCAATTTTCAGAATCAGGAAGCCCAATGTTTTCAAGCAGGATAAGTAAAATAAATTCATGCTTAGATCGCTAAAACTATAAAGCTCCAAAGATAAAGAGATGATTTTTAAGAATTGTCAGAGAGAAGAGATATTATAATAGCATATAGTTCAGGGCAGTAATCAAAGCTAAAATTTTTGAAGGTCCTTGTGTTATCTGCGGAGCAGGTAAAGATATTAACTTTAGATTTTCTTAAGTATCCCTCTTAATTATTTAGAATAACTTTTTTAAAACAATCAACATAGAGAATATCACTTCCAAATTAGAAGAGGAGAAAAAATGGAATGGAGAGGTTGCAGGGGGACTCAATCAATCCAAAATAAGTCAAATAAGTTGGAGAGGGGTTGACAAACAAGAGCCCAGTAATTGTGGAGAGTATACCAGAGGCCAGGGTTGAGGGATATAAAGCGCTAAGCCCTCCAGACAGTGGAATGAAGCCAATGATGCATTTCTTCCTTTTGTCAGATTACATCAAAGTCTTGGGGACAAATACTTTGAGATTCAACCCTGTGATCTGTGAAAGTCACATTTCCACAGAGAAAATGAGGCAAATATTGATTAAGAAAAAAGAGTAGGCTGGGCATGGTGGCTTATACCTGTAATCCCAGCACTTTGGGAGGCCGAGACAGGCAGATCACCTGAGATCAGGAGTTCGAGACCAGCCTGGACAACATGGCAAAACCCTGTCTCTACTAAAAATGTAAAAAATTAGCTGGGTGTGGTGGCACACGCCTGTAGTCCCAGCTACTCTGGAGGCAGAGACACGGGAATCCCTTGAACCCAGGAGGCAGAGGTTGCAGTGAGCCGAAATTGTGCCACTGCACTCCAGCCTGGGCAAGAGAGCAAGACTCTGTCTCAAAAAAAAAAAAAAAAAAAAAAAAAAGTGTAGTTTCTTGAAGGCTTTGGTCAGGAAATTGCTGGAAAATCAATTAATTTTTTTAACTATCTGGAAATTTCCTGCATTTGCCACTTCACTTTTTTAGCATAGATGAAATGAGGCCTCAGTGTGTGAGCATGGATCAGTCAGTTCATCACTTATTTTGGAAAAAAAATCAAATCTGTCCTATGCGCTAAGCAAAGTGTTAGACTTCCTTAAAGTGCTAACTATCTAGTAAGAGAATCATTTATAATGAAAGCTAAAATATTTTAACCACCTCAAAAGAGATAAAAATAAAGCAGAGGAAGTTTTCAGAGTAGAAAGTATCCTTATTTGGTTGGAAAGATCAGATGAAGGGGACATATGAGATGGTCATAAAGTGAGGAATTGAAACTTTCCCTTCAGGTGATAGAGAAAGCGTTCTAGGTGAGGTGAGTATCATACACTACAATATAGTTGTTGGACACTGTTTTCAAAGATAGTTAGGGAACAACAAATTATTAATTTGTTTGATCCATTTGAAAGATGTTAGAGAATAATTAACAACAACAAAAAAAAAGTGTGTAGAAATGAATTGTGGCAGGCCTCAGATCCACAGCTGAAGAGCTCATACTTAATTTTATAAGAAACTGTAATAGTATGGGAGGCCTGCCTCTAAAGCTTTTCGCAGACAGCAATCTGGCTTTCAAAGTCATACCCTTAACCACTTCACCATGCTGCCCCTTGAACAAATGAAGCCTATTTACAAGACACAGTGAGTTTTTGGCAATTTATTAGGCATTTGATAAATATTTGACCAATAGAAAAATGTCAGCATTGCTGATGATTTAGGAAATACCAAGTAAATAATAAACCCAGTGTAGTAAGGGCTTTGGGGAAGCAGATGCTTTTTATGCTGCCTATCATTCTTAAAAAAAAAAAAAAAAAAAAAAACCATAAAAGTTTCAGGGCACTGATGGATCTACCTGGTAAGTGGAGGGCCTGAGGAAGCCTGTGGCTTCAATCATGTATGGTAACCAGGTGGCTGAGCACCAATCTGGGTTGTGAGGAAATAGGGTAGAGGTATGCTGGGCCACATCCCAGCCTAACACGTGTGAGATTCCTTTTAGGAACTAACGTCATTAGCTATAAGGGTCATGAAGAGGCAGCAAAGCCTGGTGTGAAGAGCTCAGCCCTCACTCATTCACATACACCATCACACCTTTATTCAAATCTGTTTAGGGCTTTTTTGCTTTTTTTTGAGACAGAGTCTTAATCTGTCGCCAGGCTGGAGAGCAGTGGCATGATCTCAGCTAACTGCAACCTCCATCTCCCAGATTCAACGATTCTCCTGCCTCAGCCTCCTGAGTAGCTGGGATTACAAGCATGTGCCACCATGCCAGGCGAATTTTTATATTTTTAATAGAGACAGGGTTTCACCATGTTGACCAGGATGGTCTCCATCTCTTGACCTCATGATCCGCCCACCTTGGCCTCCCAAAGTGCTGGGATTACAGGCGTGAGCCACCGTGCCTGGCCAGCTTTTTTGCTTTTAAAAGTTAAATCCATTCTAATCACCCAAGCAATGCATGGATTCATTCTCCTTTTGAGAAATTAAGTTGTTATAAATATAGTCTCATTCAACTACCAACCACTCTCCATTCCGACCCTTCCCCTCTTAATGGCTGTTATGTTTGTTGTACTTGCATTTAGACTTTGTTTCAATACTTTTACATACATATATGAACTCATTGGAAATATTGTGTGTTTAATGCAAATGATATATTGAATCGTTTAGCAATTTGTTTTCTTTGCTTAATGATGTTTTTGAGATCTGTGCATGTTAGTTACTGTAGATCAATCCATCCTCTGTAATTGCTGTATAGATTGTCATCATATGACTACCATATTTTACTTAGGCAAAAAACAAAACAAAACAAAACAAAACAAAAACCCCCCCAAACCCCATAAAATGGAACATTCCTCCTAATTTGATGAATTTACTTTTGGTATATGTATCAAGAAAATGATACAAATGAAAGGGAAAAAATCCAAGAATATTTGTAAGTGGATTCTACTGCAAATGATCAAGATTTGGGGACTGGTTAAACAAATGATTGCATATTAATACAATAAAGCATTATAATATAATACAAATTATTCTATATATAAAATACCTATTTGAGACAGATATTTGAAAGATATTAGTTTTAAGTGACACAGCAGTATTATATATTGTTTATATATATAAATTATGTCTATAAAATTTACTGTTACTCTGAAGTGATAAAGAATGAAAAAAATCAGAGGACCTTGGGTAATTAATTCTTTCTTTCTTTTTTTCTTTCTTTCTTTCTTTTTTTTGAAATGGAGTCTCACTCTGTCACTTGGGCTGGAGTGCAGTGGCTCGACCATAGCTCACTGCAGTCTTCACCTCCCTGGGCTCAGGTGATTCTCCCACCTCAGCTTCCTAAGTAGCTGGAACTACAGGTGCACACTACCACGCCTGGCTAATTTTTGCACTTTTTGTAGGGATGGGATTTGTCATGTTGCCCAGGTTGGTCTCAAACTCCTGGGCTCAAGAGATCCACTTGCCTTGGCCCCACAAAGTGCTAGGATTACAGGCATGAGTCACCATGCCTGCCTGGTAGCTAATACTTTTTAGTAAAGGGATTTTTGTAGTTTGGTTGACTATAATTATTTTGTCTTTCACTATATTACTAGATCAATAGACAATGAAGATACTTGTCATTTGAAACCACACAATATTTAGACAAGGAGCTTTTAGGTGGACCATGTATTCAAATAGATGACCATCTGTAAGGAAATATGTTACTGCATAAGGCAGAATACACTCAAATTTCCTTCCACTCTGATTCTATTTCTCTCTAATACTCTTAAACTTTTTCTATTTTTTCCACTTCTTAAATCTTCTAATTCTTACAATATTCAAAGAAAACCTCATAGTGCAATTGTCAATTATACTCTAATTGGAATGCAAATAAGATTAGCATTGCCAGTGAAAGCCTGTGTGATGCCTGTTTTAAATATCAATTGCACAACTAAAAAACGAGGAATACTTATGCCAAATAAGCAATGAGATGACTAAATTGAATAAGATGTAAAATCTGCTAGCCCGGATATTAATATCCTATTACTATAATGTATGTTAATATCTTCCTGAAAAAACAATTGTAACATACATTTAGAAGGAACAATGAGAAGTTTGAACATAAACTGCATCAATACTTTCTGGCATGTTAGGAGGATAATGAAACCAACAAATAGTAATATACAGCCCTGATGACCCAGAAAGTGAAATTTGATATAGCTCTTAACATTTTCCTTTTAGTATTCAGAAAATCTTCCTAGGGAATAACAACAACAAATCATCAATGGAGAATGGTCTATGTATAATGTATAAAGTATAATGATGGTTTATATGATGTATATGATACCAAAAATAGCCAGCAAAACACAGTTTCAAGCTAAGAAATCTTGTGAAATAAACTATCAAAGAAGAAACTAATCCCTAGCACTAATCAAATTCAGGAAGCCTAATTAGAACTGTTAAGCCTAATCTGCCAATCTGGCATTTGCTCAAAATGTAGTCAGGAGTACTAACTACTTCAGTGTATAAAAATAGAGATTATCTCAAAATCCCCAATATAAGACATCATTATCTTCTGAGTAAATAATACAAACTAGTGTATACCTCATAATAAGTAAATGATCCCTTTTATTTTAACTGAAGAAAAAGAATCAATGTTCTTGATGTAAATGTCCTCAACAGTGTTTATTTCTTATTCTTGGCCAGAAAAGAAGAAATGTATTAAGTATGTAATAATTCAGGCAGCTGATGAAATGTACAAATTCAGATTCTTATCACAAAGATAGTGAAAGTCTTCCATCTGCAGCCCTCTAATTTTCTAACTTTATATACCCTCTCTCAGTGACCTCATCCACATCCATAGTTTTAATGATCACTTGTACACCTATAACTTCCAAGTTTGCCAAGAGTCCTTCCTCGGTGTCTTCCTCTCCTCCCAGCAAATGACTTTACTTATTTCCAACAACCAAATTGACATCTTTAGAAAGTAGCTCCCTTAATCATGACCCTTCCACATACTTACCAGGACCCATCTTTCCTCAACTTGCTTCCATCCTGTGTGAGATCAGTGCCTTCATTTGGACCAACTCTATACCTCTCACCCACATTATTCAGGTTTTTTTTTTTTTTTTTTTTTTTTGAGACAGAATCTCACTTCATCACCCAGGCTGGTGTATAGTGGTGTGATCTCAGCTCACTGCAACCTCCACTTCCTGAGTTCAAGCAATTCTCCTGCCTCAGCCTCCCAAGCAGCTGGGACTACAGGTGCATGCTACCATGATGACTGATGGGGTTTTTAGTAGAGATGAGGTTTCACCATGTTGGTCAGGCTGGTCTCAAACTCCCGACCTCAAGTGATCTACCTGCCTCAGCCTCCCAAAGTGCTGGGATTATAGGTGTGAGCCACTGAACCCAGCTAGTTTTTTTCCTTTACTGTCTCTCTCTTTACTGGTTCCTTTTGGGCATTTAAACAGAATTTAGCTCAATGTCACTCCTACCCCTGAAGATCCAGTTAAAGGGACTCAAATTCTGATGGCATGTGAAAGTCTAGCCCCTCCCTAAGATTTCTGCAAATTCTTAGGGGTTTATAATCACAGGATTCTTTCAGCCTCTAGGCACAGGGGTCCTTGTGTGCTCTGTGTTCCTCAGCCATCTCCTTCGTTTCCAGAACAAAATCATTCACAACTAAGAGTGGTGAACTTAATTACTGACTTTATTGAAGGTGTCTGAGATCCAGGGAAGGATCCCACTCCCCAGCACACACTGTCCGCCATCTTGCTCACTCAGCTCTCACTCCTTCCTCCATTCTCCCACTTTTCATCCTTTTTGTTCTAGGCTTGTCTGGGAAGACCCAATTCACTGTGCTTCTAATGTTCTGGTGTCAGCCAACTCTTTCTCTTTCTCCACATTATCAATTGCTGAGTTTCACTAACTATTGTCTTGCAAATTCTTAACTCTATCACTTTTATTTTATTTCTAGGCCAACACTGTTGTTTAGATTTCTGTTCCTTATACTTGGATGATTGTAGTATTGCAGTGAACTCACTGGGCTTGGGGCTTTGATTCTCGATCCCCTCCGATAAATCCTGCACAGACCTGAAAGATGTGTCTTTCCAGAGTTATCCTTTATCATGTCAGTTGCAAGGTCAGAGTTCTTTAACAAATCCCAATTCTGATGTAATAAAGTCTAATTTGCTTAGCCTGGCATTTAAGAGTTTCTATAATCTGGTCCCAAACTAATTTTCCAGCCTTGTCTCCTAGGCCTCTGTCACTCGAACCAGCCAAACTGGTAGACCAACTGTCTTTAGCATCTACCTGCACAGTCCTGTCTTCACAACCCTGGAATGTGTTGTGTCCTTAATCCACTCATTTTCAAATCTGGTCTTAAATATTACCTCCCCTTCCAAGCCCTTCTTGGCTCTCTGAGAGATTTCCTGGGATATGGGGCTTTCAGTGTTAAAACTGAGCAGTCCTGGGCAAACCAGGATAGTCGGTCACTCTGCCTGTGATATATGTGGCAAAAGTCCTGTGGGAGAAAAGGGAGGCAGTGCTTTCTTGTGGTTGCCTGTTGTGGAAATTCAAAATTTTTGTGGCAGAATTGGCTACAGAAAACTCCAGTGAGGGAAAAGGAAGGTGAATGAGAACACTTGTTTCACCTAATAATAGGCCCAGGCTGAGACCTTCAAATAAACTTGCTCCTTTCTTCCCTCCTTCCCTCGCTCCCTCCCTCCTTCCCTCCTTCCCTCTCTCCCTCCCTCCTTCCCTCCCTCCCTCCTTCCCTCCTTCCCTCCCTTCCTCTCTTTTTTTCTTTCTCTTTCTTTCTTTTCTTTTTCTTTTCTTCTTTCTTTCTTTTCTTTCTCTCTCTCTCTCTCTCTTTCTTTCCCTTCCTTCCTTCCTTCCTTCCTTCCTTTCCCTTTCAAATTAAGAAGAGCAAGGATGAATCAAAAGGTGCATTCCAAGTAAAGGAGTTTTTAATAAGGATCTAAGTGGGTGGGAAACGTACAGATCTTAGGAGTGAGAGGAAAATCTACACAGGTAAACAACATTTTCCTTTCACTGTTACTTTGGAATTCATCAGAATCAGAGCTGGTCACTATTAGGAAAAATAAATGAACACCAAAATTTAAGGCCAAACTTTCTGGAGGATTTTCACACCAAGTTGAGATTCAACATGAGTTATAAAGGTTTGGTACAACAACAGCAGATTAAGCAGTCAGGGAATTGTGTCAGAGATTTGTAACATGCACATGTTATATTGTTTGAGAACATTAAGATCTGTTATAGAAGAAAAATGAAATGAATGAACTAAGATGTGTTACACAAAGATAAGTGGTTAGTAAGTAAAGTATGTATGTATGTGTTAAATGTAGATGCATGTTAAAAGGGACGGAATGACCAAGAAATGCCTAGTAATCATGAGTCATTGCATATATAGGAGGACCCTGTGGCCAGATGTACTTGTCCTTGCATCTTTCCAATAGAGCAAGTGGCTTAGGCTGCCTTAAATATATGGAACCCTTTGTTCAAACCTCAATTCTGGTCCTTGTAACCACACCACGAGCAGGAAAGGCTAATGAAGCAGCAGAGGGAGACAAAATGCATGAATATGGAGTTCCTCAGGATTCAGGTAGTGCGGCCCATTCATGCCATGAGCATCCAATCCTAAGTATATTAATGTATGCTGCTTGTTTCCCCCTACTTCTCACTATGTGTTTTAAGTTGATTTAATAAACTGTTGATGTGAACAGTTTAATTTAGTCTTGAAGTTTTCATTTCCATGATCTCTGTGATAGCCTGTCTGGCAGTAAACTTGGAGGCTATGTGGTATTAGGATTAATTTCCTACATGACATGATTTTAGAAAAAAGTTCTGTCTGCCATAAGGTGTCCTCTCTTCAACTAGCATTGTGTTATTAAATAAGTAGTCACTTTAATAAATAAGTTGTATTTCTGAACAAATTTGAAGCTTGAGATCATTTATAATAATTTATCTTGGTCAACACATTTATGGCTTATTTTTGGTTGCTCAGATTATTTACATGTGACAATACTCTAATTGAATGTGCTGGCTGTCTTTTCTTTCTTGCTTACTTTTTTCTTTTTCTTTTTATTGGAAATAGGCAGGGTACCAAGAATTACTAATTACAATATTCCTGCATTTCATGGGTAATGCTTGAGGAATGAATTAGTGATGCAAATTCTGAGTCAATATCCACAAATATAACAAGTTTATGATGCTAGAAGTAAATGTCCACAGGTGCTATTAGATTTATGAGCAGGCAAAACAACAGCCACAAGGCCTTCAAGCCTCCAAAATCTCCATCCTTGGCTTCCATTAGAGTTGGCTCTTTAAGATTAGGTTCAATCTCTAGAAAGTTCATTAAATAACTAACTCAATAAATATTTATTTAGAAACTCCTGTATACTACACTCTGGATGAAGACTATAAAATCTCTGCCCTCATGGGAGAAGTGGGGGAGAGAAGCAGCATACATTAATATACTCAGAATTAAGTGCTCGTGACGTGAATGGGCCGCACTACCTGAATCCTAGGGAACTCCATATTTATGCGTCTTGTCTCCCTCTGCTGCTCCATTAGCCTTCCCTGCTCATGGTTTGGTTACAAGGACCAGACTGAGGTTTGAACAAAGATCAATCAGAGCAATTTAATGGCTAAGTGGCTGCCTGCATATGTATATCAGGTATGCAGAGTGTTTTCCTGCCATTATTTTTGCCAAAATAATTCACTGGGACTTAGTACATGAGCATAGTTTAGTTTGTGAGAATGATTGATCAAGAATATGACCTGAGAAAAAGAGACAGCGTAGGTAGATTTGTGTGGAGAACAGACCTGGAAGTTCTTTTGTTTTGTTTTGTTTTTTGTTTTTTGAGACAGAGTCTGGCTCTGCCTCCCAAGCTGGAGTGCAGTGGCACAATCTCAGCTCACTGTAACCTCTGCCCCCTGGATTCAAGCGATTTTCCTGCCTTAGCCTCCTGAGTAGCTGGGATTACAGGCATATGCTACCATGATCGGTTAATTTTTTTGTATTTTTAGTAGAGATGTTGGCCAGGTTGGTCTCTAACTCCTGACCTCAAGTGATCTGCCCACCTTGGCCTCCCAAAGTGCTGGAATTACAGGCGTAAGCCACTGCATCTGGTCCCAGACCTTGAAGTTGAGCATAGATTGTATGTCATGATGGCACTTGGACATTTGGTTTCTTTAGAGAAAAAATAAAGTTCCTATCTCATGAGATACAACCAAATAAGTTCCGGATTCATTAAGCAATTAAATATTAAAGAAATAAAGAAGTAGAAACCACTATAAACAATCCGTAGAGGAAAGGAAACATTTAAATGAAAGGGAATGAAAGGAAAACATTTAAATCATTAAAGCAAAGAAATAAAACAACTAAGGAAAATTAATACATAAGACTATATAACAATTTTCAAATTCTGCACATTACAAACTTCTATGTATGAATTAAAATACAAATAACAAATTAGGGGAAATGTTTTCAGTATATATGACAAAATATTTAAAGTAATAGATTTTCATTCTACCAGAAAGACATGCACACATATATATTCACTGCAGCACTATTCACAATAGCAAAGACATAGAATCACCCTAAATGTCCGTTAACAGTAGACTACATAAAGAAAATATAGTACATATACACCATGGAATACTATGCAACCATAAAAATGAATGAAATCATGTCCTGTGCAGGAATATGGATGGAGCTGGAGGCCATTATCCTTAGCAAACTAACACAGGGACAGAAAACCAAATACTGCATGTTCTCACTTATAAGCGGGAGCTAAATAATGAGAACAAGTGGACACAAAGAAGGAACAACTACAACAGACACTAGGGCCTATTTGAGGGTGGAGGGTGGACGGAGGGAGAGGATTAGAAAAAGTAACTAGCTTCGTACCAAGGTGGGAAAATTATCTGTACACCAAACTCCTGTGACATGAGTTTACCTATATAATAAAGCTGTACATGTACCCCTGAACCTAAAATAAAAGTTAAAAACATAATAAAATAATGGATTTTATAAAGTAGTAGAAAAAGATAAACAATTTAGAAAAAAATAAGCAAAAGCACTTTATAAAGAGAGGTATGCAAGTGGTTATGAAATACATGAAATAATATGCAGATTCATTAATAATAAAAGAAATAAGAGGTGAAATAACAGCTATTTGAACCTTATAAATAGAAAATGATGGTTAGTGGGATAATAAATAAACTTTCATGAACTGCTTATAAGCATGTAGATTTGCATGAACTTTTTGGTGGATAATTTGGCAACGTATTTCAAAAGGCTTATAATAATTTAGAATCTATTACCTATCACATCTCCTTCAGGGAATTTCTTTTAAATAAATAATTTAAGGCTGGGTGTGGTGGCTCACACCTGTAAATCCCAGTACTTTGGGAGGCCAAGGCAGGAGGATCACCTGAGGTCAGAAGTTTGAGATCAGCCTGGTTAACATGGCGAAACCCCATCTCTACTAAAAATACAAAATTAGCCAAGCATAGTGGCACATGACTGCAATCCCATCTACTCAGGAGGCTGAGGCAGGAGACTCACTTGAACCCAGGAGATGGAGGTTGCAGAGAACTGAGATCGTGACACTGCACTCCAGCCTGGGCAAAAAGAGTGAAATTCTGTCTCAAAAAAAAAAAAAAGGAAATAATTTAAATATTTAAACAAATTACAGAAAATGTACTTATCATAGAGTTATTTTAATACAGAAAACGGAGATGAATTTAAATGAGATTGAACAATGATATTGGCAATTGGTCAAATACATTATGATATATTTATATAAAGATATTATATGCATGATTGAGCTGGGTGCGTGGCTCATGCCTGTAATCCCAGCACTTTAGGAGGCCGAGGTGGGCGGATCACTTGCGGTCAGGAGTTTGGGACCTGCCTGGCCAACATGGTGAAACCCGGTCTCTACTAAAAATACAAAAATTAGCCAGGCATGGTGTCAGGTGACTGTAGTCCCAGCTACCAGGGAGGCTGAGGCAAGAAAATTGCTTGAACCCAAGAGGCGGAGGTTGCAGTGAGCCAAGATCATGCCACTGCACTCTAGCCTGGGTGACAGAGCAAGACTCTGTCAAAAAAAAAAAAAAAAATGCATGGTTGAAATAATAATATAAAATATAGAAGAATGCTTAATGACATGAGAAATTAGTCACAATAGCTTGTAAAGGACAAAAGTAGCTTATGATGCTATAATGTGGCATGATTTCATTTTTATAAAATATATGCTATAGGAGTATGTGTTTATATGTGTATGTATATCTATGTCTAAAAGATACAATAATAGATAATTTTACATTTTATTCCATGTTTTCTGAATTTAAAATTTCATAACACAACATGTTACTTACATAAAAATTTAGATTTGTAGTTAGAAATGTTTAAAATAATTTAAAATGTTGCATCCTGATATTAAATATTATCAGGCCCTTCAACCATGTCTGGCTACTGAAATAAGTCTATTATAAATAGATGTAGTGCTTTCTTAAAAATGTCACACTCAAACATTAATTGAAAAGCTTACATGTTAAACACATATTCTTCTTCCAGCAAAATGAAATGTCATCCCGAGTCACCCTGGGTCACCAAGGGTCCCAGTTAGCTTTGCACTGATATTTGGCCATGTCTTGTAGAACTGCATGATGTCATTTTTTGTTACCATTTGCAACTGTAGTTTCTATGGGGACCAAGAAGCAACCCAGGGCAAGAATTAAAACAGAGTCAATTGTTTTGGTAGAAATTCACTAGGTCAGGACCATATCACAAAAGAGAAATGAGGGACCTGAAGAGAGGACTCACCATACAGAAAGGAGTCGGGCAGGGTGAATGAGCCAATTTAGACATAGTCCCTGAAAGTCAGAAATCGGTCATGGTTCAGGAACAGTGTGGCAATCTGAACCTGAACCCTTCCCATCCAATTATTTCATCAATCATTGTACCTTGCCCTCTGGGGGAAGTGGAGCAGTGTCTGTAAAGAAACTTGTTATATCTCAAGGAATTCTATAATTCTCATAGGTCCCAAAAATCTTCTGTGATACAGCCCAACCTGCTCTGCTCTTAGCAGAGTGTAATGTGTAGAGAGTTGTTCTTTTCTCTTTTTTTGAGACGGAGTTTCGTTCTTGTTGCCCAGGCTGGAGCGCAATGGCACAATCTCCACTCACTGCATCTCTGCAACCTCCGCCTCCCGAGTTCAAGTGATTCTCCTGTTACAGACTCCTGAGTAACTGGGATGATAAGCATGCGCCATCACGCCCAGCTAATTTCATATTTTTAGTAGAGACGGGGTTTTGCTATGTTGGTCAGGCTGGTATCGAACTCCTGACCTCAGGTGGTCCACCCAACTTGGCCTTCCAAAGTGCTGGGATTACAGGTGTGAGCTACTGCGCCCAGCTGATGTTGTTCTTTTCATTTGCAGGAGATGTTACCATGAAGACTGAGAGAATCCACTGTGGCCAGGTGAATTAGCAGGCAGCTGATGTGTACGAGGGCAGAAGACTTTCTGGAGTCAAGATTGGACCAGTGGAATTCAGTGAAGCAAGGGCTGGGAACAGGTAGTAGCTTAGAATGACTCATTAGATTAGTATTGCCAGACACCACTTGGAAACCCAAAAGTATTTTGGAGGAATTTCATAAAGGACTGGTGTCTTGGCATGAGTTGGTAGGTTCATTTAGCTATTAAGATTTAGATGTCAATGGTATATGTGTGGTTGGTTTTACAGAGAAAAAAAAAGAAAAAATAGAAATTAAAAATTTTTTTAAAAAAGAAAAAAATTTAGACATTAAAGTTAAAGTTAGCTAATTTTTAGCCTCAGGCAGGAGAAGCTTGTTCAGGTGTGAGCAGGTATATACAAACTTACCCGGAAAGGCTGTAGGAGCTGAGAGGCTGAAGAAAGTGACTGACAAATCCAGTTTCTCAGAAAGAAATATTTACCAGGGATTTATGAACCAAAGTGACTCTCCAGAGGCCATGAGATGACACATCCTCGCATCCACCCTTCAGAAAGTGTTCTAAGACTTGGGCAGCTGGTCTCATCTCAAACTTATGACCACTGGGGAGGTTAGATAAGCATCTTTATGAGAGGTTGTCTATGCTAGATGCATTGTTTGAAAACCTTGCTGCAGAACACCTTAGCATGCAGGAGCCAGCCATTGATTTTCATGGAGGTTTTGCTTCAAGATGGCGCCACTCTTGCCATGCAACAGGCTGTCTGCCGACAAAACTTTAGGACATTAAGATTACCCGTGATAATGTTTCTCTCTTTCTTTCTTTTATTCTAAAACTTATCTGGGAGTGCTGCTTTATTTTTTGACAAATCTGAGTACTTAGATCTGATGCTCATAAAAGTTTTATTCATTCACTGAATGGCTATTCATTGAGCAATCTCTATGCATTTGGGAATACGGAGACTTTAAAACGTAGTCTTTGCCTTCTAGTGGCATTAACTCTAATGTAGGAAACAGAAAAATGTGGTAAAAGGGATGGTCAGAGCGGGCGGAAGGAGTATTAAAGCCCTCAGGTGGAGTACCCAACCCAAGTAGAACGGTGAGGTCAGGGACTGTTCCCCAAAGAAGGTCACCGATAGTTCCCACTGATCTTGACCATAGCTGCGGTCCCCTGTGACAGCAGTAGAACAGTTCAGTTTACTGATGTGGGCAACAAACCCTGTTTAATGACTGCTAAATGGTGCTGAGAATGAGTTAAGTTTAGAGATAATCGGCAAACTGATATAGAGGCTTAAAAATCTTAAAAATCCGGATAGGATGTTTGGTTCTTGACAGAACCAGTAAATGTTGAAAATCAATTAAATAGATAAATTCGGCCGGGCGCAGTGGCTCACGCCTGTAATCCCAGCACTTTCGGAGGCCGAGGTGGGCAGATCACAAGGTCAGGAGATCGAGACCATCCTGGCTAAAATGGTGAAACCCCGTCTCTACTAAAAAATACCAAAAATTAGCCCAGCCTGGTGGTGGGCGCCTGCAGTCCCAACTATCAGGAGGTGGAGGCGGGGAGAATGGCGGGAACCCAGGAGGCGGAGCTTGCAGTGAGCCGAGATTGCGCCACTGCGCTCCAGCCTGGGCGACAGAGCGAGACTCTGTCTCAAAAAAAAAAAAAAAAAAAAAAAAAAAAGAAAAGAAAAGAAAAGAAAAGAAAGAAAGAAAGAAAGAAAACAAAGAAAGAAAGAAAGAAAGAAAAATTCATAGGTATTAATTTGTTTTATGACAGCAAAAAAGAACCAGGTTGCCCAACGCTTTAGCGAAGGTTCAACCTCTTCAGCAGCATGATTCATGAGGGCACGGATCCTCCGGTCCACACTTCCCTCCCCTTCGGTATGTTCTGCCCTTTCCTCCCTGACTATTAGTACACAGCCCTTTTCTCCCCAGAGGACAATATATACTGGCACACTACCAAAACAACTGGATTGAAGGGTTTAGTTTTAAGCTATCACACTGTTCCTGTACCACAACTCCCCCACCGAGATTTTGAAAAGCCTGAGCCAATTTTTTTCTAGAATGTCACACATTCTGGATTGGTCTGATTCTTTCCTCATCATGTTATTTTACTTGTTCCTCTAGCTCTTGTATTTCTGGAAATCTGAAAATTATATTTAAAGCCTTAGCAGCTTCAGGTGAAACATCTATGGCAAGACTACCTTGCCGTGATGCTATAGCTTTCACAGGTTGCCTACTATTAATGATGCTGAGTTTAATCACGATAAAGGTGGTGACAACCAGGTTTATTTACATGGAGTAAAAATATGTTCTCGCCTGAGCAATTACCAGGTATTTTGTGGGGGATAGTATTTTGGCAACTTACAAATATCTCGGTCCACATTAATCTTTCATGTAATGGTTTTAGAATATATTGATGATCTTCGCATCAATCAGTTATCGGTTGTGGTGGTAAAATGGTAATTTTCCAATTATTTTGTTTCCTATATTTATTATTGAATATTCTTCTGTGCAAAGCAGCTTTCCCATACTACTACTTCTAAAAAGTCATGGTAAATGTTTCTTTCCCTTTAATTTTTAGAGTAAGAAGACTGAGAAATTGTGTACTTGTCACCTCTAATGGTGGCCTACCAGTTTTTCTTCCTCATTTTTTGAGTATCATTACGGGTGTACAGATTTTGTATTCAAGTATGTTATAATAATCAGTTGTTATCCTTCTATGATGTCAGATTATTTCCCATTTGCTCAAAGAAAGATGTTTCCAGCTAGTTCTTGTGTTTTTGATAGTCCCCATTTGTCTTTGCTTTCTGGCACAAGAAGATGTTCAAGGTTCACCTTGTACTTCCCTTTCTCCCTGTCGTTTCTAAAAGTTCTGTGAAAAATTCCTTTTTCAGACTTGGCTAATTCAAATGTTCCTCCACATGGGAGGTGTTGACGAGACTCTATATTCATAATACTGGTGGTGAAAAATATGTGGCATTTGGGCTGATACCTCTGTTGAGGTAAGATAATGAACTTCCATGTATCTCTTGGTACACAGGGGCAGAAAAATCTTTCTCCTGTCCATTTAGTTCAGTAGGTTGGACTGTGTGAATTACATTGGCAAAAGACAGATTAAGAGGAGAAAAGGATTACTGCACATGCACACAGATGCTTCACAGGAAAGAACTAAAAGCCCAAAGAGACAGAACTGGGGGCTTCTATGCCACTTTAACGATGATAAAGTGTAAAGAGGCTAGACAAAGGAAAAGGGGGCTTAGCCTATTTGTGGTATGGGAAGGTTACTAGAAAATGTATGGGTTTGTTATTCAGGTAAGACTCATTCTCCTCTTTCTGATATGGGTGAGTGGTAAAGCTTTTTCGTTTCTTTGAGACAGGATCTGGCTCTATTGTTCACGCTGGAGTACAGTGGCATCATCTCAGATCACTGCAACCTCCACCTCCTGGGTTCAAGCAATTCTCCCACCTCAGCCTCTGGAGTAGCTGGGATTACCGATGTGGGTCACCACGTCTGGTTAATTTTTGTATTTTTGGTAGAGAAGGGGTTTTGCTATGTTGCCCAAGGTGGTTTCAAACTCCCGGACTCAAGTGATCCATTAGCCTCGACCTCCCACAGTGTTGGGATTACAGGCGTGAGTCACCAGGCACGGCCCAGTAAAGCTTTAAAAATAAAAATTTACGTCACCTTTACAAAGGGAAATTTATGTCCTGCTTTTTGGCAGAAAGGGGAGGTCAGAGTTGTTCCTGAGTATTTAGTTTCTGAACTCTTTTCAGTTCAAGATTAATCCTTATGCTGAAGTGGCATATTTGGGGTGGCATATCCTCATCCTCTTCACTATGAATGTGGACCACATTTTTGCAGCTTTTATTTCTGCAGTTACTTATGTTTCTTTCTCTGCTATTGCGTCCGGAATTGGTGGGTTCTTGGTCTCACTGACTTCAAGAATGAAGCCGCAGACCCTCGCAGTGAGTGTTAACAGTTCTTAAAGATGGTGTGTCCGGAGTTTGTTCCTTCAGATGTTCAGATGTGTCTGGAGTTTCTTCCTTCTGGTGGGTTTGTGGTCTCGCTGACTTCAGGGGTGAAGCTGCAGACCTTCACGGTGAGTGTTACAGTTCTTAAAGGGGGCGCATCTGCAGTTGTTCGTTCCTTCCAGTGGGTTCATGGTCTCGCTGGCTTCAGGAGTGAAGCTGCAGACCTTCGCGGTGCGTGTTAACAGTTTTTAAAGATGGCGTGTCCGGAGTTTGTTCCTTCAGATGTTCAGATGCCTACAGAGTTTCTTCCTTCGGGTGGGTTCTTGGTCTCACGGGCTTCAGGAGTGAAGCTGCAGACCCTCACATGAGGTGAATGTTCCTGCTCATAAAGACCGCAGGAACCCGAGTGAGCAGCAACAAGATTTATTGCAAAGAGCAAAAGAACAAACGTTCTGCAGAATGTAAGGGGACCAGAGCAGGTTGCTCTGCTGGTTGGGACAGCTGGCTTTTATTCCCTTATCTGGCCCCACCCACATCCTGCTGATTGGTCCAGTTTACAGAGTGCTGATTGGTGCATTTAAAAAAAAAAATCCCTAGGCTGGACACACAGTGCTGATTGGTGCATTTACAATCCTCTAGCTGGACAGGAAAGTTCTCCAAGTCCTCACTAGATTAGCTAGACACAGAGCACTGATTGGTGAGTTTACAAACCTTGAGCTAGACACAGAGTGCTGATTGGTGCATTTATAATCCTTTAGCTAGACATATGCCTGCACTCCTCAGCCCTTCCGCGGTTGATGGGCCTGCACCAGAGGAGCTAGGGGTGGCGCCCATAGGGGAGGCTTGGGCCACGCGGTGGGGGCTCAAGCATGGCGGCCTGCAGGTCCTGAGCCCTACCCCATGGGGAGGCGGCTGAGGCCTCGTGAGAATTAGAGCGTGTGTGGGCGGGCCAGCAATGCTGGGGGACCCAGCACACCCTGGGCAGCTGCTGGCCCGGGTGCTAAGCCCCTCACTGCCCGGGTAGGCAGCCAGCCGGCTGCTCTGAGTGCGGGACCCTGGAGCCCACGCCTGCCCGGAACTGGCGCTGTCCCATGAACGCAGTGGGCAGCCCCGGTTCCTCCTGCGCCTCTCCCTCCACACCTCCCAGCAAGCAGAGGGAGCTGGCTTGGCCAGCCCAGAGAGGGGCCCCCACAGTGCAGTGGTGGGCTGAAGGGCTCCTCAAGTGCGGCCGGAGTGGACGCCGAGGCCAAGAAGGTGCCCAGAGAGGGAGGGTGGCTAGCACATTGTCACCTCTCACTATGACATGATCAGCTCCATAAGTAAAAGACCTGTCTTACCTGCACATTCTCAGCACAGAGCTCAGGCATTAAATAAATATTAGGGGAACTGGTTGTACTTTTCTACCAGCCCATAAATGGGCATCAGATACTCAACATGTTAAAATTATTTGAAAATCAGAGTAACTAGTTTGCTGACTTTTAGTGTGCAGCCTTTACGCCAGCTGTTGTGGCTGTGTAGGGGTCTTTTCTTCCATCCCTATTCTAGGACGCATTCAACATAAGCGAAGTGGTATTACTCACGAAAAGTGCTAATTTGTGGACGGATGCACCTAATGTTCTTGTCCCCTGGTTTCTTTTTTTTTTTTTTTTTTTTCAGACCGAGTCTCGCTCTGTCGCCCGGGCTGGAGTGCAGTGGCCGGATCTCAGCTCACTGCAAGCTCCGCCTCCCGGGTTTACGCCATTCTCCTGCCTCAGCCTCCCGAGTAGCTGGGACTACAGGCGCCCGCCACCTCACCCGGCTAGTTTTTTGTATTTTTTAGTAGAGACGGGGTTTCACCATGTTAGCCAGGATGGTCTCGATCTTCTGACCTCGTGATCCGCCCGTCTCGGCCTCCCAAAGCGCTGGGATTACAGGCTTGAGCCACCGCGCTGGGCCTATCCCCTGGTTTCTTTGCACTGAAACCAATCCCAATAGCATTCTATTTCAAGGGAAAAGTTTTTTTTTTTTTTTTTAAACTAAGTAAATTGCTTTTTCTCACAATTTACTCACAGCAGTACCTTACACTACAAAAACCAGCAACTGGTTTCCTCTTAATGTCTACACATAATATCATTGTTAAAAATTAGAGACTTTGTCACAATTTGTATTTTTTAAGGTAAGGTAAATAAAGTATCTTATTATACAGAAGTACAAGGTCTCGTTCTTGTACATTTCGCTCTTCCCAAATATTCTGTAATCAGAACCCTGATTGCAAAACTAAGTACATGGGTTTTCAAAAGACACCAGGCCAGAGAATTCTTTCATCCTAGTCCCAATCTCGCCCCTGAAAGCGTGGGACAGGAAAGGCTGCACCACGGGATCTAAATGAGGGCTTATAAGGCCATCGGAGGCCGCGGGGCTTGGGAGGCAGGCGAGGACCCAGCGTTGCATTGCAGAGTCGAGACGACCTGGGCTGCCGTGACGCCGCAGTCGCCGGCCTTAGTTTCCCCCGCCCTGCCCGAGCGCGGCCGCCCCTCTCGCTCGAATCCGGGTACCGCCGGCGACTCGGGTCGGTCCCTTCCGGTTGGTTCCGGCGTCCGGCCTGACATGCCGGCGCTGCGGCTGCTGCTGCTGCTGCCGCGGAGGCTGCGGCTTGGGAAGCTCCGCGCTTCCGCAGGCCTGGCCTCCGCTGGCCGGGCCCACGCCGCCTGTTGCTGGACTCCGCCCCGGCCCAGCCCACTACCCTCGGGCCCCGGGCCCCGCCCTGGCCTCAACCTCTCCTCCAGCCCTTGTTTGCGGCCCGCCACCGCCGCTGCCGCCAGCCCAGACGCGCCGCCCGCATGCGCCGCGACCATGGAGCGCGCCGAAGCGGGTGAGACCTAGCTGTTCAGCGGGCCGGGGCGGGGGCGACAGGAGCCGCGGGGGCTTGGACCCGCTCTGCGCTCGACCTCTGGGAGGGCCTGACCCGCGCCGGCCCTGCTCCGAGTCTCCCTCCTTCCAGAAAGGACTCAGGGTAGCACCGAGGAGCCCGGTGCAACCGAGTGTACATAGGTGTTGCCTGTAGCGAAGCGTTTTAATGCACGCATTGTGGGTCCGACAGGAGGCGGGGGTTTGAGCCCATCCCCGAGTTTCACTTTTCTTTTTCCCTTTCTCATCCTGTGACCCTTTGCACAAACTTAATGCCAATACACATTGCTTTCGACGGTGTCGATGTGAGTAAATGTAAACAAAACCTAGTAAAATCTCGCTTTTATCTTATATCACAAATATTAACCACCTGAACCACCATACTGCCTCATTTAGGATTTTCTGCCAGGTTTGGACATGACCGCTTTTAAAATTGGCGCCAAGTCTATACTAGCGCCCGGGATGAATTTCCAGTTTGGGTCAGCGTTTGTTGTGAATTGAACTTTATGAGTGGAGCGAGTTAGGGGTTGGACTTTCGGTAAAAGGGACCGCAAACCAATTAGAGAAAAGGTGCTCCTCTGCAAGATTTTCATAGGATAAACTCATACAAGGGTATAAAGAGCATAAAAACGTTAACGTGTGCTATATAAATAGCAGTTAACTCATGTAAATATGTTTACAATTGTTAAGTGAATGGAGTGATGACAGTGAGTTTTTGCAATTAGGAAACGCTTGGGAATGGAGTTTGTTAAGGAGAAATGAGCCATACTCCAGTTCCTTGTTTAAGTGCCGTGGCCTTGCAATTCAGGATCCTGTTAGCATATCTGTGTGTTTTCCTTACTCATATAAAGTTTAAGATGTTTGTAGAGGTTACTTCCTCCTTTCATCCATTTTCGGACGTTATTAACTTATTTTGTCCAGTTCTCCCCAATAATTTGGATTGTACTTTTGTTCCGTTTTTATGAGGAGGAAAGGAAAGCCTGGAGGTCAGGTAACTTGTTGATTTCTACGCAGCGGTCAACATTTACTAACGTGTAAGATGTTAATACTGTTTTTAGTAGCTAAGCCAGAACTAGAATGGATGCCTTTGGCCCTTTCTAGTTGTTCTTAGGAATAAACTTATTTATTTGTTTATTTATTTAGAGACAGAGTCTTGCTCTGTCGCTCAGGTTGAAGTGCACTGGCGCGATCATGGCTCACTAGAGCCTGGATCTGCTGGAATCATGCCAACCTCCTGTTTCAGCCTCCCCAAGTAGCGGGGACTGCAAGGTCCGTGCCAACATGACTGACTAATTTTTTTTTTTTTTGTAGAGACGGGGTCTTGCCATGGCACCCAGGCTTGAACTCCTGGGCTCAAGCAGTCCTCTCAGAGTGCTGGGATTACAGGTGTGAGCCAACTTGCTCAGCTGGGATAAATTTACTGTTTACCTAGTTGAGTGATGAGAGACTTACTTAGCAAAATTGAGTAGTCATTTATTATCCAGGTAGGAAACTTGCATTTTGTGTGACAGTGGGCGAACTGTCCATACCCTTTTTTCACTCTCTTTTTTTTTTGAGACAGAGCCTCCCTCTGTCGCTCAGGCTGGAGTGCAGTGGCACAATCTCGGCTCACTGCAACCTGCGCCTGCCGGGTTCAAGCAATTCCTCTGCCTCAGCCTCCTGAGTAGCTGGGACTATAGGTGTGTGCTACCACACCTGGCTAATTTTTTGTATTTTTAGTAGAGATGGGGTTTCACCGCGTTAGCCAGGATGGTCTGTATCTCCTGACCTCGTGATCTGCCTGCCTTGGCCTCCCAAAGTGCTGGGATTACAGGCGTGCGCCACCTTGCCCGGCCCTGTTGGCCTATTTTTGATGAAGTCATTTGCTTCACCTATATTTTAATATTAGCATATATTTAAAGGTATGGTTTTATAATATACTTAAAATGTATGTATTGTTTTTCTTAGAAAGGTAATATTCAATTTTGAAACGTTTGAATAGCAGAAATGAGAAACATATGAATATATTCAGCATAGTTGTTAGCATTTACAAGCAGTTTATACTGTTTAGCCTTGGCCACATAGGTGGAAGAAACTCACCTTGAGTCTCAAATGAGACCTTGGACTTTTGAGTTAATGCTGGAACGAGTTGACCTTGGGGGACTATTGGGAAGAGATGATTATATTTTGCAGTGAGATTTAGGTGGCCAGGGGCAGAATAATAATAGTTTTTATGTCTGTCTCCTCCAAATCCCATGTTGAGATGTAATCCCCAATGTTGGAGGTGGGGCTTGGTGGGAGGTGTTTGGGTCATGGGGGCAGATCTCTCATGAATGCCTTGGTGCTGTTTCTGCGGTAATGAGTTCATGTGAGATCTGGTTGCTTAAACGAGGCTAGCATCTCTGCCTCTCTGTCTTGCTCTTTTTCTTGACATGTGACACATTGGCTTCCCTTTGCCTTGCACCACGATCTTAAGCTTCTCGAGGCCGTCACTAAAGCAGATGCTGGCACTGTGCTTTGTGTACGGCCTGCAGAACTAGGAGCCAAATAAACCTCTTTTGTTTAGAAATTACCCAGCCTCAGGTATTCCTTTATAGCAATGCAAATGGACTAATACAACAGGGATGTGGGTGTGTGAACAATAGTAGAGATTAATCAAATTGCAATAAAATTTTATGTATTTTGGCATGTATGTTAACTATGGCCTATCATCATAGCTATGTTGTAAGCCATATTCTTAATGGAATACGTTTTACAGCTATTGTATCTGAAAATAGAGTGTTACAAGACAATGAATTAAAGGACTTCTTTAATATCTTGAGTGGTAAATTAATCTTTAGTAAATATCTAGAGTAAAAATTATGTTAGTATTCCAGGATTCTGTTCAATCTTATTAGTTCAGACAGCATTTGTGTCTGTCAATAAAGGCATGGATTATAATGGCACTGGGGAGACTACCATCTGATAAATTTAGCAATTAACTTTATCAATTTAAACATACACCTTCTTTCTCTTACCTCCACCCAAGGTATATGATTGTTCTACCCATAGCAAGAAAGCAAACAAACAAAAAGACTAAATAGGAAATATGACTTTAAAGTTAGTACATGACCATGGGAGAGGAGTTAGGGAAACTGTAAGATCATTTGCTTCTTAATAATCAAATTTTCAGAAAAGCATTACTTAGAACCATGTATTTTAAACTAAATTTCCAGTGTTTGATGTAAAGATAGAGAGAAACAACTTGAAAGTCTTTATTGAAGAAAAAATTATAGGCCAGAACTTGTACAAATAAGAGCACATAAGTGATAGCTAAAAATAAGAATGAGAATGACTGACAAAACCTTGTTGGTTGTTTTAAAAGGTATGTGAAAAAAAATGTAGTTTTAGAGTTAAAATATAGCTATAAAAGATCTTGAGGATTACTGATTGACTCAGTTTTCATCTAATCATACGTTGAATACTGTGTTTTAGAAAATGATAAAAGCTTTATAAGTGTGTACAAAAATATAGAATGTGGTATAAATGTTTATAACTTTATGATATGTTTGAACACAAGTGGTACTTTCTTAACAGATGTTAATCTATATTCAGTTAGCTGAGTTATTTTCATTTAGGATATAAGTTTAAATAATAACAAGCTAAATAATCCTTTTTTTCTGTTTGTGATATGTTAAAGGAGAAATTAATTCCAATGAGTGTGAAAATGTATCAAGAAAAAAGAAAATGTCGGAGGAATTTGAAGCCAATACTATGAATTCTCTGGTAGACATGCCATTTGCTACTGTAGATATTCAGGATGACTGTGGAAGTAAGTACTTTATTAAGTAAACATGTATTTAGAAGCAATGAGTAGTAAATTTAGTTGTATATATGTTATATATATATATGTTATATATATATGTTATATATATATTTTTTTCTTTGTAAGTTATTTCACTTTTAGTACTTATGTTTTTGAGTTTTAATTTTGATTTCATTTCCTTTATTTATTCTAGTTTTTTGAGACACGGTCTCACTGTGTCATCCAGGCTGGAGTGCAGTGGTGTGATCACAGTTCACTGCAGTCTTGACCTCCTAGTCTCAAGCAATCCTCCCACCTCAGACTTCCTGGTGGGAGGTAGCTGGGACCACAGGCATGTGTGCCATCATGACTGGCTACGTTTTTATTTTTTTTGTAGAGATAGGGTCTTGCCATGTTGCCCAGACTGGTCTCAAAGTCCTGGGCTCAAGCCATCCTCCTGCCTTGGCCTCCAAAAGTGCTGGGATTACAGATGTGAATGATTGTGCCTGGCCAAGTTTTGTTTTGTTTTTATTTAATAGTTTTAAAATAGATATTATTATAATCTTATATATTATATTATATAATATATATTATCCTATATATTATATAATCTTATAATATAATATATAGATATATCTATTGGTATAATAATATATTATTATATTAATATATAATAATAATCTGTGATAAAATAATCACAGATAATATTGACATATCTCACAAAATGTTGAGCCAGCTCATTCTTTAGTTTATAAGCTACTTCTGAAAATAATGGGCTAGATAATGCCCTTGATTATTGTGGAGCCACTGTTGATTTCAGCAGTACCCGTTTATCTAACACATGTTTACTAGCTGTTTGGTATCCTCTAAGCACTTTGCTGGGCATTGGGAGGGTCCATCGGTGAACAAGATGGGCATTATCACTGCCCCAACGGAGCTCAACAGGCTAATATTGAGAATAGGTCAACTTTTAATTGAATATTCATGTATTGGATCGATTCAGTTCTTGAGAGCTTCATTCACAAACTTTAGAGCAACAGTGCTTACTTGATTGAAATACTGCTGGAATTACATAAATATCCAAATACATGTTTTGGCCAGATGTGGTGGCTCATGCCTATATTCTTAACACTTTGGGAGGCTGAGATGGGAGGATCACTTGAGGCCAGGAGTTTGAGACCAGCTTGGTCAACATAGCGAAACCCCCATCTTTATTTTAGTAAAATAAATAAATTAAAAAAAAATCTGTTTTATGTCATTGTAAAAACAATACTGTCCATGGTATTTGGGTTTACCGCCACTGAAAATTTTAAAGATTTGACTATTGTCCAGGTTACTTGTGGGGAGGAAAATAAGGAAGAGCATCAATATATTCAAATATTTATTGACTGCATACTCTGTGCCATTCAGCTGTTTGCAGTCTTACATAAAGCCTTGCCGTGGTTTGATATGCTTTCTTCATGACTAGGGCTCTGTGGCGTAAGAAATCATCTGCTTTAGTCTCTTCATTTTGAGAAAAGAAAACTGACTTAGAGCAGTTAAGTAAATTAAATTCACACAGTGGGAAAGAACTAGTAACAGAATCTGGTTTCTGATTTATTAGTCATTTCTTTGATGAACATTTGTAGCCAGGCATTGTGTTGGACATTGGGAATGTTAAAACACATGACAGTCTTGAACGTCAAAAAGCTCCCAGCTTCGTTGGGGAGCCAGTCTGTTGACAGCTATCATCTCATAAGATGAATGCCGTACAGGCTGCTCTGGAAGTGCATGGCGTGAGGATGTGTGCAGGGAGGCATCTAACCTGGGTGTGGGAGGAGAGGGTGTTAAGGAAGCCTTCCTAGGTGTTTGGCAAGAGTAGAGGCTTGGGGGATGAGTATGAACTATCCAGGGCTTTTGAAATTATCTGACCATCAGAATTTTCTACAGAGCGATGTAAAAGCACAGATTCTTCTTTTTCAGCCTTTACCTCCTACCAGGGAATCTTTTTGTTTAAAATTTGTTTTAAACATCTCAGGTGATTCTGATGCTTAGCCAGTCTCAGAAACCACACTACTCTTTATCACAGTGTCTTCTGGAGGCAGTGAACCTGACTTGTATTTTGGGGAGGTGATACTTAAAACATATTAAGTCTCTGATATTTTATTAAGCAGTCTTTCCCATTCCATAATCCAAGGGGAAAAGGAATCAGGAAGAGGTGTTTCCTATCTTCCTTTGCAACTGCCCTGTAGAGAAGAACCATGTTTGTGAGTTTCACAGCTGTTGGGGAAGTCTTCACTGAAGAATTTACATACCTGTTAAGTAGAAGATCCTCTTAGAAAAAAGTGAGAATAGTGGCCAGGCACGGTGGCTCACGCCTGTAATCCCAGCACTTTCGGAGACCGAGGTGGGCGGATCACAAGGTTAGGAGATCGAGACCATCCTGGCTAACATGGTGAAACCCTGTCTCTACTAAAAATACAAAAAATTAGCCGGGTGTGGTGGCGGGCGCCTGTAGTCCCAGCTACTTGGGAGGCTGAGGCAGGAAAATGGCATGAACCCAGGAGGCGGAGCTTGCAGTGAGCCATTGGGCTCCGGTCTGGGCGACATAGCGAGACTCCATCTCAAAAAAAAAAAGAAAAAAAAAGAAAAAAGTGAGAATAGCAAGGATTTAATGTTTTCCTCTTAATTTCCTACTTGTCGAGCAAATAAAATGAATATATTTTAAAAATTCAATCACTTCTTTCTGATTGCACTACTTTGTCTAATTTGGACGTAAATAAAGAAGACTTCTCATGAATAACCATGTCCTGTGTGCCCACCATGGACCTTACTCACCTGCACGTCTCCCTCTGAGCCTTGTTCCAGTCTCTGAATCACTCTCATTGGAGTGCATAAGTTAGATTGGAACAAGAGATGAGTCTGTTCATTCTTCCAGCTATAGGCACTTCTGATTTATACATATCTTACATATGTCTCGTGTGTATGAACACATAGCTTCTACTAGCGACAGAAAGCAAGATACTTTCAGAATCCCAGAGAGCAAATAGTATTTCTGTAGCCACCATATTCTTGTATCTTTACTGGTAAGAAGATTAATAGCCATTGTGACGAGAAAGAAGGAAGGGGCTGGATGTGTTTGTGGCATGCATTTCATTCCTGCTCTGAAAGCAATAGCTGTTTCTTCAGAGGATGTGCATTGGAAGAATGGCTAGTTCTTCATTATGAACAGGGTCTTTTCTCTCTAGGATATGGTGTATTTTTTTACCAAAGAAATGATGTTATCTATGTATATTAGGGGCTTAGGCCAGTCCACAAAAGTCTACTTTTAACTAATATATATGCTTTTTGATAATTCAGGCTTTATGAGTTAAAAGTCTTTGTGGATTAGTCTAGACTCCAAACCGCCATGTAATATATTACTTCTGTGGGAAGATGGATTTAAAATTCCAGGCTCCAACTTATACATGGGCAGTGTGGTACAAAGGGAAAAACAGAAAACTTGTGTTTTAAATTTGGGTTTCTTCATTGTCTACTTGGACCTTTGACACTTAAAGTGTGAATAAAAATTCCCTCCTGTCTATCTCATAGTGTTGCTTTATGGCTAAAAAGATAATGTATGCAAGAAAGAAGTTAAAAATGTAAAATAATGAATAAATGTTATTATAAAACCTTTGAAACATACCCCTTAGTTATCTGGGGACAACTTACTCTCTCATTTTTATGATAGCATTTACTAAAACACTAAGGAACAAATAGTAAAATTCTTTGCAAACCAGAAACTACTAACTAGTTTTCTGAAGTGAGATTTTATAGAAATGTACAAAACTGAGAGTTTTATTGCCAACCCTTAAACCATAAGAAAGATATAATAATAGTGTTTGTGCCTGAAACACAATATAATTAGTTTGTGGCTTGAATGGACTGAATTTGGCTTTCTTGTACATTTGGTAATCAGTCTACTCATTTCCTCCATGGTAGATGGCAACCTCAAAATTCTCAGGCTGCTGGTTATTGCCTGTGGTTCCTTTAGTTTTCTTTGGCGTGTGGAAATTGCGAGTTAACTGCCAAGAAATTCTTGCTAATAGACACCCTGGCAGAGCAATGAGGAAAGTAGTGCTAACAAAAACATCATGGGAAGGGGAATCCTTGGCAGTAGGAAAACTCCCCCTGAAATGGTTAGTGTCTCAATTGTCAGCTGTATTGCCTTCAGTGTGAGTGTGGTATCTTGATTAGGCAGCATGTGGTCTGGTTGGGTGAGATGGGTCTTTATGTGTTTTGGTTAGTTTTGTTTTTAAGAACAGACTTTTATTAGGGTTATAGTTTAGAATATTATAACAAAAATTAGAAGATAACATGCATTAGAACTAAATACGAGAATGTAAAAGTATATTAGAAGTGAAATATCCAAAGTGTATGTACAATGGAAATCTTTTAGAAATGATGGGGAGGCTGGGTGCCATGGCTCACATCTGTAATCCCAGCACTTTGGAAGGCCAAGTTGGCTGATCTCTTGAGGGCAGGAGTTTGAAGCCATCCTGGCCAACATGGTGAAACCCCATCTCTACTAAAAATACAAAAATTAGCCAGGCATGGTGGCACATACCTGTAATCCCAGCTACTAGGGAGGCCGAGGCAGGAGAATTGCTTGAATCCGGCAGGCAGAGGCTGCAGTGAGCCGAGATTGTGCCACTGCATTCCAGCCTGGGCAACACAGCCAGATTCTGTCTCAAGAAACAAAACAAAAAAGGAAATGATGAGGAGACAGTACAACCTCCATAGGGTAGACACGTTTTAGTAGAAAATCCAGCTTAGTGCGTGGTTGACTTGGATGGGGTCTTTGCTGTTTACACGGGAAATGTTGTGGGTCAGTTGATTATAAACCCAGTAAACCATCCAGAAAAACATTTGGATTGCTGCTGTTCTGCATCTGAAAGTAGAATGGAGAGTCATTCTGCTGTTGGGAATAGGTTAGTGTGCTTCCCACAGTGTGACTTTGTGGAGAGTTTTAGTTTAATTGATTCTAGTCTCTTAAGGGAATCACAGTTCTTAACTATCAAGCCACATTTATTGAATTTATTTAGGGATGGGATCACATTATGTTGCCTAGGCTAGTCTCAAACTCCTTGGCTCCAGTGATCCCCCCACCTCAGTCTCTTGAGTAGCTGGGATAACAGGTATGCACCGCTATGCCTGGTCTCAAGCCACATTTAAATCAAGTCTTTTGATTTCCTTTTTTTTGTGTGTCATGTCTTCCCTAAATGTGGAATTCAGTTCTCCTTATATTAAAATGCTTATAATTCTTATTTTACGTCACACAGAATTCTACTCTGTAATTGGAGATTTTGAAGATATGGGAAATTGTAATTTTGCTACTTACGAATCCTAACAAGTTATTATATTTAAAAAATACTTAGATTTTAAACATCTTAAAATATAAATTGAAACTTACCTTCACCTAAAATTTGTTTTGTAGAAAAATGCTATATCAAATAAAGATTGAATCTTTGTACCTGATATAATAGGTGGTTACCCTGCGTCGATTAAAAAAATAAAAGATAAATTGTTTTCTGTGTCCTCTATAATTAATTGAGGAAGCATATACTACATATTCCAAATGTTATTATGAGAGAGCTTAAGGCAAATATCTGCCCCAAAATAACATAAATTGTTGATATCTTTTCTTTTGTTAAAAAATAAGAAAATGAATAAAAATTGGAACAAGCCCAATCACTAAATTAATTCAACACATATTTATTGAGTGTGTTATGTACTAGGTACTGTTATTGGTGCTGAGCTGAGGATGTAGTTAGTTCAGCTAGTGTGTACTTTTCCAGGCTCAAGTTCATTCATTATCGATGACATTGGCATAATAATGGTAGCTGTCTCACAGGATTGTTGGAAAGATTCAATTCCTCAATACATGTTAAGTCCTTAAAAAAATGTAACTAGCCTCAGTACATTTTCATTAATTTAGTTTCACCAGATTTTTTCTTGCATATGTTTGCTAAATTAAATATTTATAAAAAATTTCCCTTTAAGAGCAATATTTTATAATAATAATATTGAGCACCTCTAGCACATTGCTAAATGCTTATATTTTCTTACATAATCCTCATAGAAACTTTTTTTGTTTTTTGAGACATAGTCCTTNACAAGCCCAATCACTAAATTAATTCAACACATATTTATTGAGTGTGTTATGTACTAGGTACTGTTATTGGTGCTGAGCTGAGGATGTAGTTAGTTCAGCTAGTGTGTACTTTTTCCAGGCTCAAGTTCATTCATTATCGATGACATTGGCATAATAATGGTAGCTGTCTCACAGGATTGTTGGAAAGATTCAATTCCTCAATACATGTTAAGTCCTTAAAAAAATGTAACTAGCCTCAGTACATTTTCATTAATTTAGTTTCACCAGATTTTTTCTTGCATATGTTTGCTAAATTAAATATTTATAAAAAATTTCCCTTTAAGAGCAATATTTTATAATAATAATATTGAGCACCTCTAGCACATTGCTAAATGCTTATATTTTCTTACATAATCCTCATAGAAACTTTTTTTGTTTTTTTGAGACATAGTCCTTCTCTGTCACCCAGGCTGGAGTGCAGTGGTGCGATCGTTCTCAGCTCATTGCAACCTCCGCCTCCTGGGTTCAAGCGATTCTCCTGCCTCAGCCTCCCGAGTAGCTGGGATTACAGGTGCTCGCCACCACACCTGGCTAATTTTTTTGTATTTTTAGCAGAGACAGGGTTTCATCATGTTGGTTAGGCTGGTCTCAAACTCCTGGACTCAAGTGATCCACCTGCCTCAGCCTCTCAAAGTGTTGGAATTACAAGTGTGAGCCACTGCACCTAGCACATAATCGTCATAGAAACTTAAAGAGGGAGAAGGTAAGATTATTTTTTTAAGAAAGTTTTAGTAATTTGCCAAAGATTATTGAGATACTAAAGGGGAATAATTCTATGAAATATACGGGCAGGCGTGGTGGCTCATGCCTGTAATCCCAGCACTTTGGGAGGCTGAGGCGGGTAGATCACCTGAGGTCAGGAGTTTGAGACCAGCCTGGCCAACATGGTGAAACCCCATCTATACTAAAAATACAAAAAATTAGCTGGGTATGGTGGCGTGTCTCTGTAATCCTAGCTACTTGGGAGGCTGAGGCAGGAGAATCGCTTGAACCTGGGAGGTGGAGGTTGCAGTAAGCTGAGATTGTGCCATTGCACTACAGCCTGGGCAACAAGAGTGAAACTCAGTCTCAAAAAAATATTCTATGAAATATAGAAGATAGTATTCTAAGTCATATAGCTAAGGAATTTTAGGACTGGTTACTTTGAAGATTTTAGCTGCCTAAATAACAAGAAAAAATAAAATATCAAAACAAATCTAATTAATTCTCAACCATTTAGCTAAGAGTAAGTGTGAAAACAATGAAACCACAATAACAGATGGATGACTTAATTTTTCTCATCATTCATTTCTTTGTAGTTTTTGAGGGAATAAATAGAACTTGAGAAAAAAATTAGATAGTTTACATAAAATGACATGTGGTGCTTCAGTTAAAAAAACAAATACACATATCAGAGAGTTACAGGCTTTGTCAGCAAGACCAGATTCATTACAACACATTAAAATGGCTACTGAAATCATTATGAAAATTAACAAGTGGAATAAATTAAATTTATAAGATGGGTTTATGAGCTGTACTCCAACTGATGACTTTTTGCTAACCAATGAAGTTAATAATCCAGTTGAAAGGTCCTGGGCGTGTGGCCAAATTTTTCTACATTTTGTTCTATGGCCATTGATTTTTGAGATTCTAATTGGTAAACTAGATGATTATATAAATACTTTGTTCCTTATATTTTCATATGAAAGTAAAAGTAAAGAATAATATTCAGTTGTATTTTAGAACCTACATTATGATTTCAGAGTGGTAAATAAAATGGAGTTTGTAATGAAAAGCGCACGGATTTTATACTTTGGCCATATATAAATAAACTTTACAGATAAAATCAGAGATGTTATGCAAACAAGAGAGAAGAGATATTGGGGCCGGGCATGGTGGCTCACACCTGTAATCTCAGCACTTTGGGAGGCTGAGGAGGGCAGATCACTTGAGGTCAGGAGTTCAAGAACAGCCTAGCCAACATGTGAAAACCCGTGTCTACTAAAAATACAAAGGTTAGCCGGGCATGGTGGTGCATGCTTGTAGTTCCAGCTATTCAGGAGGCTGAAGCATGAGAATCGCTTGAACTTGGGAGGTGGAGGTTGCAATGAGCTGAGATCGCACCACTTGCACTGTAGCCTGGGCAACAAAGTGAGACTCCATCTCAAAAAAAAAAAAAGAGAGAGAGAGAGATTGGGCTCAGTGTGTATCAAGTGTCTGATAAATCAGCAGGGCTCACAGAATTAAGAAAAGTGTATTACAAGGGTCAGTAAAACTGTACTATAGCAATAAATACAGGATTCCTTTTTTCCCCCATCTGTCATTTGGTATTTTAAAACTACACACAGTCTGTGATGCCTAACAAGAAAATTTTAGATTATCCAGTTCAAAGGAAAGTTAAATAGTTATTGGTAAAATTATAGAAAACTAAATAAATTTAGGCAAACCATGTCCTACTTAATTTTTACCTGAAAGTATTCTGGGTTGTGGTTTTACACTATGTCATTTTCTTGATACCAGAATGGTTAGAGTTGTTATATGTTATAACCATTACCTTGAGAGATTATGATTTTTTTTTCCTTCAAAATGGATTTATAGGATGTTTGAAATGGCAAAAATAAGTTGTTACAGACAGGAAGACAGTTTAGTGTTAAATAGATAAGGTAGAAAACATCATAAAATGCTGGAAGTGTCAGTGGTCTTTTAAATATTGTGTTAATTCTGTCCCCCTCTTTAGTATTATTCATATTGGAGTGTGAGTAAAACACAGAAAAAATGATTATATGTTTTATCTTAACAGTAAGGAATGTACTATACATGGCCACTCAATAAACAGTGTATGCAAAAAATGGAAATAAAAATTTCATAAAACAATACTTATACTTACTGTGAGCAATATACTATCTACATGACTACTGTCCCATTCCCATTCCATTCTTAAAAAGTGCTCTTTATTGGCTGGATGTGGTGGCTCACACCTGTAATCCCAGCACTTTGGGAGGCTGAGAAGGGTGGATTACCTGAGGTCAGGAGTTCGAGACCAGCCTGGCCCATAGGGTGAAAACCTGTCTCTCCTATAGTCCCAGCTACTCGGGAGGCTGAGGCAGGAGAATGGTGTAAACCCGGGAGGCCGAGCTTGCAGTGAGCTGAGATCCGGCCACTGCACGCCAGCCTGGGCGACGGAGCGAGACTCTGTCTCAAAAAAAAAAAAAAAAAAAAATAGCTGGTCATGGTGGTGGGTGCCTGAAATCCCAGTTACTCGGGAGGCTGAGGCAGGAGAATCGCTTGAACTCAGGAGGCAGAGGTTGCAGTGAACAGAGATTGCTCCATTGTACTCCAGCCTGGGCAACAAGAGCAAAACCCTGCCTCAAAAAAAAAAGAAAAAAAAAGTGTTCTTTATTATCTTCTAAGTTGATTCGATAACCCACTAGTAGGTTGATGCTTGCAATTTAGGAAAAACAACCTAGACGGTAGGTTTCTGGTTCTCAGTCTTAAATCTATTATTTAATATCACCATGAATTGTCCTAATTAGTACAAGTGTTAACAGTTAGTACCTTTACCACAAATCACAGAAAGCTAGAACTGGAAGAGACACCTGAGAGAGATTGTCTAAATGTTCCTTCCTGCCCCTGTTTTTTTTTTTTTTTTTAATGTTGCATTGTAGAAACTTTCAAGCATATATTAGAGAAAATAGGACAAGCCTCATGTATTCATTACCTCTTCCTTACTGATTGTTTTGAGGCAGATCCCAGACATACTACTTTATCTGTAAATACTTTAGTATGTTTCTTTAAAAGGTAAATAATCTTAAAAAAAAATTCAAAATATTCTTACTATACCAAAAAAATGGTAATTCCTAATGTCATCAAATAACCAGACAATCTCTGATTATGTCATAATTTAAAAAAATCTGGATTATTTGAATTAGTTACCAAAATCTATGCACTATATTTAATTGATACATCTCTTGAGTCTCTTTTCATGTATACATCTCCTTTTCTCCTTTTGGGTATGTGTATGCGTGCGTGTATTGTTGAAGAAATCAGGTTGTGTAGAAGTTTTGATATTCTGGTCATTTAACATTTTTCTCTGTCTCTTATACTTCTAGTAAACTGGTAGTTAGATCAAGAGGCTTAATGAAGTTTGTGACATTTGCAAGAATGCTCCAAAGATAGAATTTTTTGTTTCTTTTTGAGAGACAGGGCCTCACCCTGTCATCCACACTGGAGTACAGTGACATGATCATAGCTCACAGTAACCTCGAACTCCTGGGCTCAAGTGATTCTCCCACCTCAGGTAGCTGGGACTACAGGTGCGTACCACAATGCCTGGTTAATTTCTAAATTTTTTGTAGAGATGGGGTCTTGCTGTGTTTCCCAGGCTGGTTTTAAATTCCTTGCCTTTAGTGGTCCTCCCACCTAGGCCTCTCAAAGTGCTAAGATTACAGGCATGAGCCACTGTGCCTGGCCAAAGATAGTATTTTAAATTTCCTATAGTGTGACATCAGTAGGCAAATAATGTTTGCTTGTCTTGCCTTTTTGTGATGTTAAGATTGATCAGTGGCTTCAGGTCTTATTACTCTAAAGTATCTATTGTTAAAGTTCCCCATCAACTTTCCATCTAATGGATCATCCATTGACGGTAATTGGGTTGATCTGTTACTTTGTTAAGCATTTTGAAATGGTGATATTCTAACTCTATCTTTTTGCATTGATTAGCTTGAAATTTCTATAAAGAACTTTATCTTAACTAGCTATTTAATTTCCTAAATGACTATTTGGTTATAAGGAAAGATGGAATAAATGCTTGACTTTTTTCCGTTATCATCAGATATTTAGAATCATGGTTCTCTAGACTGCTCTAAAGGTGACCTGTGAGTTTTTGGCTTTAATTTTTTTAGTATCATTAAGAATGGATGGATTTAAGTATATTTGATGTATTTAACGCCACTGAAGTTTATTCTATTTGGTGCCACATTGTCCCATCTTTGGCCAATGGGAAGACATTTAAATTGACTTTAGAGATCTTCTCATATGATCCCAGGAGTCTTTTGAATTTCCAGAACTCTCATACATTATATGCTCCAGACCTGGAATCAGCTCTTTTTCCAAGGATTGGTAATATTTTTAAGTTCTCAGATAAACCCATTAAGTAACTTAATTAAAAGATGCTTGTTGGAAATCTGGTCTTAAGGTCTTTGGCCTTTTCACTATCCAGTGCTGCCTCTATAGATTGAAACACACAGTACTAGTCATCTTCTCAACTGTGCTGTTCCCCCTTCTATCTTTTGTAGAGTGTTTTTTTCCCAGCGCAGGTTGATAGATGCCAGATTCACCATCCCAGCATCCTGTGTTGCTTGGGGTTAGCCTTGTGTGGCGATTTGGACAATGAAATACAAGGGACAGACACTAGGAACTTATTTAGAATGATTTGTAATTTTACCTTAAAAGGGGTCTTGCTTTTGAAATTTTTTTTTTTAATTAATTTATTTTTTTTGAGGCGGAGTCTTGCTCTGTCGCCCAAGCTGGAGTGCTGGGGAGTGCACTGGCACGATCTGGGCTCACTGCAAACTCCGCCTCCCAGGTTCACGCCATTCTCCTGCCTCAGCCTCCCCAGTAGCTGGGACCATGGGCGCCCGCCACTACGCCCGGCTAAATTTTTGTATTTTTTGGTAGAGACGGGGTTTCACTGTGTTATCCAGGATGGTCTCGATCTCCTGACCTCATGATCTGCCCGCCTCAGCCTCCCAGAGTGCTGGGATTACAGGCGTGAGCCTCTGCACCCAGCCTGAAATTTATTTTTCTTTTTTTCTTTTTTTTTTTTTTGAGACGGAGTCTGGCTCTGTCACCCAGGCTGGAGGGCAGTGGCCGGATCTCAGCTCACTGCAAGCTCCGCCTCCCGGGTTTACGCCATTCTCCTGCCTCAGCCTCCCGAGTAGCTGGGACTACAGGCGCCCGCCACCTCGGCCGGCTAGCTTTTTTGTATTTTTTAGTAGAGACGGGGTTTCACCGTGTTAGCCAGGATGGTCTCGATCTCCTGACCTCGTGATCTGCCCGTCTCGGCCTCCCAAAGTGCTGGGATTACAGGCTTGAGCCACCGCGCCCGGCCTGAAATTTATTTTTCAACATTATATTTACTTAAAAAACCTGTTTAGGGATGGGTGTGGTTGCTCATGCCTGTAATCCCAGCATGTTAGGAGGCCAAGGTGGGAGGATTGCTTGAGTCCAGTAGTTCAAGACCAGCCTGGGCAACATAGTGACACCCTCACCTCTATAAAAAATGAAAAATTAATGAGCTGTGGTGGTACATACCTGTAGTCCCAGCTGCTTGGAGAGGCTGAGGTGGGAGGATCACTTGAGCCCCAGGAGTTCAAGGTTACAGTGAGCTATGATTGCATCACTACACTCCAGCCTGGGTGAGAGTGAGATCCTGTCTCAAAACAAAACAAAAAAACAACAAAAAAAGAACTGTTCAGGACAGCTCTTCATTTTCCATACTCATAGAAGGTGCAAGTGGTCTGGATGAGTAAAAACGATGGAGAGTTTATAAATCATCTGTTTCTTTTTGGAGTTTCCTAAATGTTCTTTAGCAGATACAGATTTATCTTCCTAATTATATTTAGTTCTGGGTATTATCTAATACTTATAATAGCTAATAATAGTGTTTACTTTGTACCAGGAAGTGGTCTAAATGTTTTTATGTATTAACTCACTCAATCCTCAAAAAGATCCTATGAAGTAACTATTACTATTATTCTAAAATTACACAGGGAAGCTGAGTAAAGAGAATTTGTGTGCTTGTCTAAAATCACACAGTCACACAGCTAGTATGTGGGAGAGCCAGGATTCTAACCCAGGTGCTCTGGTTCCAACTATATTAAAATTGGCTTTCATTTTCAGAGTACTAATTTATTAACAGTAGGTGGTGGTGGGCTACAAATGTATTTAGAAGTGGATTTAAAATATATGTGTTCTTCATTAGCGTATTTTGTAGCTTCTGTTTAAAATTAGTATATTCATATTACCACAGTTAGATATAGGACCTTTTTTTCGATGTGTAAAATTGCAGGCAACCCAACGATATATTGATTTGATTTGCTGTATGAAAACTCTTATGTAAGAAATAAAACCCAATGGCATCATGAATGAGACAATTCACATAATTCTTGCAACACAGATAAAAATGCTACAAACTATTTCTTAGTAATAAAATCTAAAGTTCTGGTAAGCTTACATGTGTAAAAGAAGCTAGTAATAATTTATATTTTAAATGTGTATCCTCTCACCATGAAGAGCTATCATTAGCCACATTAATCATTAGACATATCGGTGAGAGATATAGTGATGAAATAGATGCACAAACACACCAGATAATTTTGCCTTAATTCATAATGATATGGTCAGATATATTGCCCAGGCCACCTTGCTCTTAGTTTACCCCATTTTTAGGTCTTACAAATATATGTTGTGGAAAGAAAACACATCTATTCCTACACATCCTTAGCTTTTAATTTTAAACATGCTGTACTATTTTCTTAGAAATTAGCATTAAAATACTCTTTGAGACATTAGCTTAAAATCATTTACTATTAATACCTCAAAGATAAACAGAATAAGAACAATTATTTTTGCTCAGTGGTTTTATGTGTAATATTAACTAGTTGTGCAGAACTTCAGTAGAGAAGCAGTTTGACACAGTAGCAAAGTTTTTCTGCTTTTCTGTTTTATCATATGTAAAATAAGGAATTTAGTTAAAGCAGAGTTGCATATGCACACAGGCGTTGGGCTGTGGGTTGAGCCCAGACTTCTTTTCACAGTCCTTCTTAAGGGAGGTAGTTACTGTGGTCTATTAGAGTTGATCCCAAAGATAAAACCAACCGAATAGGATTGAATGTAAGGTAAAGTGGTTCTTCCCTTCCTCTTTAAAAATAACACCTCAGAAAATATATTTGAATTTTCACAAAGTCTCTGTGAGGTACTCTGTTTTGTTTTGTTTTTTTTTGGAGACAGAGTCTCACTCTGTTGTCCAGGCCAGAGTGCAGTGGTATGGTCTTGGATCACTGCAACCCCTGTCTCCTGGGTTCAAGCGATTCTTGTGCCTCACCCTCCTAAGTAGCCGAGACTACAGGCATGTGCTACCATGCCCGGCTAATTTTTGTATTTTTAGAGATGAGGTTTCACCTTATTGGCCAGGCTGGTCTCACACTCCTGACCTCAAGTGATCTTCCCACTTCAGCCTCCCAAAGTGCTGGGATTACAGGCGTGAGACACCATGTCCTGCAGAGGAACTCTATTTTGAACAATGAACTACTATTCAAGAAGACATGGGTTGGAAGCTCAATTAATGGATTGTAGTTTTGCATGTATATGGAAGCCCTGATAGAATCTGTTAAAAAAAAAAAAAAGAAGATGATGGCATTTCACACAGATTTAGTAATTATTTCTGGGAGCATGCTTCATAATTAGAATTGTTAGATGTTGTAAATGAATCTTACAAGGATTACTTTAAAAAGTGGTATTGTAAATGCTTCTCAAATTACCTTTTGTTAAGGATCAGTTTTTAAAAAAAATTTCTTGTTTGCTGCCAATGGATACTTTTGTAAAATACAATAGAAGTGAATTATTAGAAAATGAAATAAAAGAAAAGACCTACAAAGTAGAAATCAAAATTCAGCAGACCAAATTATTCTGCCCCATTGCTATGGAAGTTTCCAAAGCATTCTCTTAATTTTTGCAACGAATAGTTTATAGCGTGACAGTGGCCACAGACCAAAACTTTGTGTGACAGTAGGGTTATGCCCTAGAAGTTACATATATACCTGTACGGGATGGTTGAAAAATGATCTTTCTTAGTGTTATGAACATTGTGGTGCCAGGAGCTGTGCCTCAGATCAGAAGTCAGCTCACTAAGGCCCTCAGGCCAAATCTGGTTAACCACTCTGTTTTGAAAATAAAGCAGGAACACAACCTGTACCCACTCATTTATGTTTTGTCTACAGCAGAGTTGAGTAGTTAATGGCAGAGACTATGTCATCTGCAATGCCTAAACTATTTACTGAGGTCCTTTACAGAAATGTTTGCAAACTCCTGCTTTAGATTTGAAAATGATACTTATGAATGATTGCTACTTATATATTGCTTTTTTTCTGACTGTATTATCTTTGTTTAAATGTATTAGATGTATTGTTTGACTTTTTTCCTCTAGTCACTGATGAACCTCAAATAAATTTGAAGAGAAGTCAAGAAAATGAATGGATCAAGAGTGATCAAGTAAAGAAGAAGAAAAAAAAGCAAAAAGATTATCAACCCAACTATTTCCTATCCATTCCAATCACCAACAAAGAGGTGCTATTTTTTAAAAAAATTATTTTTACTGTGAAATTTTATTCTAAATTTAAAGTATACGAAATGCTTATGAACCCACTTGCTCTCAGCTTCCAAGAGTCTTTGGTGGCATTTTGGCAGGACTATACAGGGAATATTTCTATTTAAGTAATAGAAATGTATCTAAACAACAAGTTTGGAAAATATTATTTATTTTTCTGAGACAGGGTCTTGCTCTTTGCAAAACCCACTTGAAAAAGTGTTGCCAGATGGCATGTCAAGGTCATTTGCAAGTGTTTTTTCATTTTATCTGAGGGACCCTTTGGAAGTAGGGAGCAGTGACTAGTTGAGAAAAGAGGATTCTGAGATCTCTGTTGGGAAAGTAAACTGGGGTTTCTTGCTGCTTAATCTTGTTTATGATAGTGATTATTTTAACATAGTTTCTTCAAAAAATTACTCAGTGTTGTAACAATTTAATATTGCACCATTAAACTTGGTAGAAATCTATTAAAATCTGAAAAATTAATGTAATAAATAATAGGAAATGGAACCAGCCCGTTAGCTCCTACTGAGAAACCCCTGAGAGAGAAAACGACTGCATCTCATTACAACTACTGAAGCGGTGAGGTAGGAATTAAAATGCCGCAGGAAAGAACACCTCACTTAGAAGACTGACTGTTTTTACCCCTTGGCCCAATTTAAGAGCCGGATTTGAATTTCTGTTTGTGGGTTATAATCTCTTTGACCAGTCACATTTTCAGGTTGCCTTTCCCCTTGTTTAACTAGCATGTCTCTAGGGAATGCTAGCAAATTGTTAAAAATCAAATCAAAATTAAAATGAAAGAAATAAATATCAAAAGAAAAAATAAATTATGTTGTATCATTCTAGGGAATACCTAGTCTGTGAGACACAGTTTAGCTGGGGAGAAAATATACATAACAAGAGAAGAGTTACCTAGCCATAGAAGATTTTAGATTTGATGTAGTGAAGAATCATATTCTCATTTTACTGATACGTATTTGATTCCTTTGGTTGAGGAATACTTCTTAAAAGTCCTAATGAGGGCCAGGTGTGGTGGCTCATGCCTGTAATCTCAGCACTTTGGGAAGCTGAGGTGAGTGGATCCCTCGAGCCCAGGAATTTGAGACCAGCCTGGTTAACATGGCAAAACCCTGTCTTTATTAAAAATACAAAAATTAGCTAGGCATTGTGGCTGGCACCTGTGGTCCTAGCTACTTGGGAGGCTGAGGTGGGAGGATTGCTTGAGTCCAGGAGGCAGAGGTTGCAGTGAGCCAAGATTGCGCCACTGCAGTCCAGCCTGGGTGACAGAGCCAGACTGTATCTCAAAAAAAAACAAAAGAAAAGAAAAAGAAAAATTAAAAGTCCTAGTGAAATAGTCCTTAAAAGTGTTTAGGCAATACAAAGTTAGTGTAATCAGCAATTATGCATTTTATTAAAATACTTGCAAGTTGTTTGGTTTGAAATTTAGGATTATGTATATCTATGGGGATTAGAAGAGCTCAGGGAGTGAGAGGTGCTGCTGCTTTCATGAGCAGCCAGACAGAAGCCAGGTCCTGAGGACACTGAATGTCAGACAGTTGAAGTGACTTCCCTATGGACACATGATTTGTGATTGGAAGAGAATCCAGGTTCTGTATTTTGATTTGATAGGGTCTCTCAGTCTAGATGTTCGATGAACACCTCTGAATGTCCCTTTCCCTAGACCTCTCATTTTCTGCTTCTCCCTTCACCTGTATTTCTTGCTCCTGGGGAGACTGAGCAGCATCTCTGCATCACCCCCGTGTCTGCCCTTTCTCTCCTCCTAGCTGTGTTATGGCTTCTTACCCCTTCCGGAGAAGACTGGTGGGATGATGTGCTGATGGGATAGGGAATGTGGGGAAGGGGATTGAAAGGAAGGAGGAGAGAAAAATTCTTTCCTTCCACCGCTAACTTCTAGGCTTTGCATCATAAAAGTGAAGGGAGAAAGGGGATGAGAGTCCTGTCCGCAGCTTTTGGTTTTCATCCTTTATTTTTTTTTTATTTTTATTTTTTAAATTTTTTTTAATTATACTTTAAGTTCTAGGGTACATGTGCATAACGTGCAGGTTTGTTACATATGTATACTTATGCCATGTTGGTGTGCTGCACCCATCAACTCGTCAGTACCCATCAATTCATCATTTATATCATGTATAACTCCCCAATGCAATCCCTCCCTCCTCCCGGTTTTCATCCTTTAACCTGCTGTAGCCTTTGTTTCTGCCTCCCTACCCCTGTAAGGTTGTATAGATGCTGGAAAGAGTGCAGGCTTTGGGTCTGACAGACTTGTTAATACCAACTGAGTCAGAGACTCCGCTACATATGTAGGTCAGGTTACCAACATTTTTCAAGTTTCAGTTTGTTCAGGTGTAAAATGAGGTGGGTGATAATACCTCCTTCAGATGACTGTTTTCTTTTTTTTTTTTTTTTTTTTTTTTTGAGGCGGAGTCTCGCTCTGTCCCCTGGCTGGAGTGCAGTGGCCGGATCTCGGCTCACTGCAAGCTCCGCCTCCCGGATTTACGCCATTCTCCTGCCTCAGCCTCCCGAGTAGCTGGGACTACAGGTGCCCGCCACCTCGCCCGGCTAGTTTTTGTATTTTTTAGTAGAGACGAGGTTTCACCGTGTTAGCCAGGATGGTCTTGATCCCTTGACCTCGTGATCTGCCCGTCTTGGCCTCCCAAAGTGCTGGGATTACAGGCTTGAGCCACCGCGCCCGGCCAAGATGACTGTTTTCTAAACCCAAATCTAGCCATGTCACCAGCCTGCTTATATACTTCAGGATTTTCCCACCGATAGGATAAAGACAACTTCTTTTCCATGTTCTCTGAGGTTTTGTCTGTTCTGTCCTCTCCCCTTCAGCCCTTGCTTTTTCTGCCCGAGCTCTTCTAGCCTTCCTTGGGCTTTCCAGGTTCCCTCGGCCCCAGGGAAAGCCTTCTCTGGCTGGAGTTTTCTCCTTCCTCCTCTTGGTTTTGTTAATGCCAGAATCTCAGCTCAAACCTCTCTACCCATGACCACCTCGTCTAGGTCAACTATCCCTTTCCTTGCCCCATTCCTGTCAGCTGAAGGCTTTCACAGCTTTCACATTTGTCATCCTTGCAACTTGACACTTGTCTTCCTCACAAGGTTTTTAGTGCATGCCCATACCTAGACTGGTGTTTATTCAAGAGTAGGTGCACACACATACGCGCACTCTCTCGCTCTCGCTCTTTCTCTCTCTGCTGTTGTTTCATGGCAAATGCGTATTTCTGTCATTCCAAGTTATAACCAGAACACGTAAAAATAATAAATACAATGTAATGGTGGTTTCACAATACAGGTTCAACAGCAGTTTACTGGTTTTGGAGGAGGTAGGGTAACTTATAATAGAGGGAAATGCAGGTTTCAAGTGACCTTGAAACCAAATAATTTAATGTTTCCCTTTCAAGAGAGTTATTTGTAGTTAACCACTTAGAATGCTTACATACAAATATGGGGAAGAGATGTAGGAATCAGGCAAGATTAGGAGTTATATTTTATATCTTCTGCATGAGCACATTTTTGTTTGTTTTAAAGTGTCTAATGTTAATTTTCTTTTTAAATTACTTATTAGGTTTTGTGGGAAGGCTTGGGAAAAAAGTAGCATTTATAACATTGTTTCAATGGAAGACTGTATTCCAAGTTCCAATTAAGTGACCTGCAAACAAGCTTTTGGAAGCTAGCATATTCACAATGAGTTGCTCTACTTTTGGCCTCTACATGTTGGCATCTAGTTTTAAAGAAAAAAGTATTCAAAATTCCACTGGTCTTTGATTTAAAACACATTCTTAGAAGTTTGGAATTCTTTATTAGTAGAAAATCTTGATTTCATATTTTAAGCAAATAGAATTGGAAAATGGATTAGGATGGCTGCATAAAAATATCCTAATTGGAAGTATATGAAAGTATGTGTTTCCATTAACTTTCAATTGCATGTTAGTTTACAAAGAAAAGAAGAAAACATTCCAATGGGGGTATAGTAAATCCTAAATGTTTCTTAAATGACTAGAATTGTTTAATTAATTCTAGCTAGATTTACCCATATATTGGTTTTATATGCCTTCTTTTGAGAGGTAGTAAGAATCAGCATTGAAAAAATCAAGGAACAGTCAGAAGCTGATTGAAATTAGGAGTGTGTTAATTTTTTTGATATGTTTTAAAATATACTAATGGAAGAAAAGGTTTTCCTCAGCTTGCTTGCTTTTTTCTCTTCTCTTCTCTTCTCTTCTCTTCTCTTCTTTCTCTCTCTCTCTCTCTCTCTCTCTTTCTCTCTCTCTCTCTTTCTTTCTTTCTATGTTTTTAAAATATACTAATGGAAGAAAAGGGTTTTCTTCAGAGGTTTTATCCCTCCCTCACTCCTTCCCTCCCTTCCTTCCTTCCTTCTTTCCTTCCTTCCTTCCTTTTTTCTTTTCTTTCTTTCTTTCTGTTTTTTTTTTTTTTTTGAATAGAGATGAGGTCTCACTATGTTGCCCAGGCTGGTCTTCATCTCCTGGGCTCAAGTGATCCTTCCTTCTCAGCTTCCCAAAATGTTGGGATTACAGGTGTGAGCCACCATGCCCAGCCTCTTCAGGGATTTTCAAAGGCATTTGTTACATGTAATTCTGTATTTCATGATTTTGCAATGTGAAAATTACTGGTCTTAGGAAAATATGGACGTTGATTAGTGCATTCAGTTCTTTTCTGGAAAATAATAGTAAAAGTGTTTGATGTCATCATGGGTATGTTAGGCAACTGGTAGATACAGAACATTATTTATTTGAGGATTTTTTTTTACTTTTACTCCAATTATTGCTATATCATCAGTTTTTCAAGTTCTTTCTATAGTTGTGGACGAGCAGAAAAAATTAAGAAAAATTAGGTAGCAAATTAGTGTGATAATTCTAATAAATCTTAATGAGGCAACAAATTTGGGAACAATATGTGTATTAATAACAGCTTAGGAAAATTCCAAGAACAACATCAAAAGATGAGGTCAAAGACATTTTCCCTAGACTATAACTCTTCTCTCTCATGTAGAGGCATGCTAACTTTAAGACATTGCCTTTGCACTTATATATGATTTGATTAAATTAGAAAGTTTAAAAGATATGAAAACAGATTTTTAAATTGCATCATTTTTAGGCATATGGAATATGACAGTGGTGATATTTAGCAGATGAATATCAGCTTTTATTCTCTTAACTCGAATTACTCAATGGATGAAATGTTTAAGATTTAAGTAAACTTTTTATTTTTACAAGTTTCTTTCACTGTCTTATTGGAATTTGACTTTATAGTATTAGGTTTTAAAAATGTACTTTGTGCAGCACTGCCAATGACTGGGGATTATGGTGACAGATAAGCTTTAATGACCTGATAGAATTTTAAATAATGGCTGTAAAAATTAGTTTCCTTTGGCCTTTGATGTCATTGATATTTTAAAAATATGACATATAAAGAAGACTCTGAAGTGTTTTCTTTTCTTTTACTTTTAAAGAATGTAATTAAGAATAAAATACATGGAAAATATAGTTATATCAAGGAATACATAAATTAATCTGGAGAATCAAAGCATTGTTAGAAATATATTGCTTGAAGATTAACCTTAAAATTTTCATAAGTTTGAGGCTAATCATGCGTAAGTACTATGTGACTTGAGAAAAATAATAGTCTTTAAAGTGTTTTACAGTTTTTACTTATAGTTTTATATGCTACTGGATAAATCAAAGATACTAATGGTCTAAAACTATTTTACCATGTGGGACATTTCACCAGAATGTGGAATATACGGATGAATGGAATTTTGAACATTGCCCTAAATTTACATATAATTAATATTTAACTTAGAATGAAGACTAAGTTAGTATGAAAATGCAAATATTCCACCTACTAGGTGCAAGTAGCAATCCCCTATCCAATTATGACAACCAAAAATGTCTCTAGGTATTGCCAAATGTCCTCTGGGAGGCAAAATTGTGCTGGTAGAAAACTACTGATTTGAATAATATTGGCGCTGTTGTGTACTTTATATATTTGGCAAATGGTGAAGAGCTTCCAAAGTACTTTCATATAGCTTTTTTAATATGATCTTTAATGCAACTCTGTAAGTTTGGCAATGCCAGAATTCAACTTTAAAATAATGGAGTAATGTGGACTTACACTAAAGGCTTTTTTTTGAGGGCAAGTGTGTTCTGCTACATTGTGTCTTAGTCTCTTTTGTGCTACCCGAGACTAGATAATTTATAAAGAGCAGTTTATTTCTCACAATTCTGGCGGCTGGGAAATCCAAGATTGAGGAGCCAGCCAGCATGTGGCAAGAGCCTTCTTGCTGCTCTTGTCCCATGGTGAAAGATGAGAGGGTCAGGGAGAGAGTGAGTGAGCAAGTGAGTCGGCTCAAGAGGGAACTGAACTCATCCTCCTATTAGAAGCCCACTTCCATAGTAACTGCATTAACCCATTCATGAGAGCAGTGCCCCCATGACTGAAACACCTCTCGTTAGGCCCCACCCCACACACTGTGAACTGGGGGTCTAGTTTCCAGCACATGAACTTTGGAGGACACATTCAAACCATAGCACTGGTTAGACTTTCTGAAAATCCCCTTAAATGTCTTCCCTTGATGTTTCAGTTCTTAAGTCCATGACCACATCTCTGCTTCTCCCCTTTCCCCTTCTCGTAAACAGACAAACTCCTTGTACATCTCTTGGTCTTTTTCCGTATTCCATTGCTTTCTAGCTACTTCTCCTCACCCCTCCTGGATCTTTTCCTCCAGGTGCCTCTCTCATATTTTTCATATGTAGTATATTCTTTTCCCAGGTTGTTTTTTGCTTTGGCCGGAGGAGGGGGAGTATATGGCCTTGAGATTTTTAGTCTGTGTTTCAGTTTATTTTAACAGAAATAATACCAATATCTACCTCATGGGACTGTTGGGAGGCTACACTGAGCTAATTAATATATATGTAAAATATTCACCATGATACCTAGAACCTAGCGAGCACACAGTAAAGGTTAGTTGTTGCTGCTGCTGTTTAAATATGTCTTTTTTATTATCATCAGTGCACTGTGGTGAGACAGTGGTGTAGAAGAGATAGACGTTGACCTCAAGAAGTTTATAATTTCATTTTGTCTGTATAGAGTAAACAGTGACTCTCTAAGATTTTTGTATACCATTATGTTTGGAACATTTTATTTATTAGGCTATGAATATTCTTTTATTGGGTGTCACACAAATGACATCTTGTGTGGGAAAATGTTAGGTGTTATTGTGTAACTTCCTACTAAGAAAACACCATTTCCTCTGTTGGTCTCTTGCAGATTATAAGGAATAGAGAAATGCTGAGGTTATTTTGGGTGATATGGATTTATTGTAAAGTACATGATGCTAAAAAAAAAGTTATTCATGACACTTGTTAAAGATGGTATGGCAGACCGTATTCCAGAGGGGCCATGGTGACCAGTACAGGGATCACTGCAATGGGGTCTTTCATTTGGGGAGAGAAATTGGACTCAACTCCAACAAGGACAAATGGGGATTTAAAACCAAGGAGCAGAATGGAGGTCAGTGAATGGAAAATTACTGAGAGAAAGGATGAGGGGTTTCTGGCTAAACAGACCTGATAGGATTATTGCTGAAGGGAGGCCGTGGTGATAAGATAGCTCAGATATGGAGGGTGGTTAGACACCAAGGGTGGGGGATTTCTTTAAATTGACTTAGCAGCATTCTTGCTCAAACCAGATCTACGAGGACAGAGAGAGAAGCTCATGGTTAGGCCTAGTCAAGCAGAAGACTCAGAGGGGCCTGACTAAAGTTTTGGTCAAAGGAGAGAGTCTCTGTCAATGGGAAGTAAGATCCAAGGACAGCATCTCATGATTTGCACAATCACATTCCGCAGATAATGGGAACATTGTTCAGGATAAAACAACTACTTTGGTATCAGAACAGTTTGCTATGCTCATGAGTCAGTTTTTTCTTATCTCTGCTTTTTTATGGATTCTGCGTTGACTGTCAGCCCCCACTCTTTCCTTTTTTTCTCTTACTAATTCTGCTGCCTCAGGGCTTCTGTCTTCTATTCCCTTAGGGTTTCTCTGTGCTTTCTTTTCTCTGTTGTTTCTTTTTCTGGGTTTGCTATTTTGTATTCAAACTACTTTCCAATGTACTCACATTTAGAAGTTGACTAGAATTGTATCTAACTGGAAGTGGAGGAGGGAAGATGCATCATTCCTCCTTCTGTTTCAGAGGAGCAGGTGCTGAGAGAGGAAGGGAGATGACGGACCAGGTCTGTGGGGATTTCTAGATGCAGATTCTGTTCTTCTAACCTGTGCATTTGGACTTCTTTGCAACTCTTCATGGTAATGACCCTCCTCACAGGTCTGGAAAAATGACAGTAGTCATTTCTACTGAAATTATTGCTGTCATAAAAAATCTTAAAGGCCATGAGGAATGGGTTCACAGACACATTCACTTGGAGACAAATAATTTTTGCTTCTAACAGAAATGGAATGTTGTCTGCTGGCTTGACCTTTCTGTGGCAAGAATAAAGCCTTATTCTTAGGAAAGATCATAGTTATTGAGTCATATTGGGTGTTCCAAGGACAAATTTCTGAAAAGATGCAGAGCCATTGAGAGGTTTTTCCAGTCAGATAGCAATCTGATCTTCATAATAAAGGTGTTGGGTTCAGTACTCTTAAGATAGACAATCATCATGCTTTAAATCTTACACATCCTTTTAAGCTGTCCAAGTCAATTATCTGTTTGAGAACAAGCAGACAATTAAGCATTCATTTGGTTGAAGAATCTTAGTGTTGTTCTAATTTTGGTTGTTGCTTATTTTTCTTCTTGATTTTACATTTTACCATAAAGAGATTTTGCTTACCTAATCACTGGCATTTTTTTTATATGTGTGTATGTGTTATTAGATTATAAAAGGAATTAAGATCGTGCAAAATGCAATAATACAACAAGATGAGCGACTGGCCAAAGCAATGGTCAGCGATGGTTCCTTTCATATTACCCTGCTGGTGATGCAATTATTAAACGAAGATGAAGTAAACATGTGAGTAATATATCTTTCTTAAGTATAATTTTCCAAATTATTACTTTAATATGAGTAAGCACAGCAGAACCCAAAGAGACATTCTAAATTTAAAGTAGTCTCTATAGAATTTATTCCAGTTAATAGTTAATATACAGAATAAACTATATAAATATTCTTTTTAATCTAAACTTTTAAACTCTGTTATGGTTATCAACTGGTAGCCCTTGGTTATGTAATCGTTTTGTCCATGCTCATATTATAAGTACTCTGGACTTGACCATTTAGGTTAAAACTTTAGATGCATATTCTGGAATCATGGCACAACCACCTCTTATTATCTGCCTCGCTTTGGGCAAATCATGTACTTTCTAAGTAAATAATAGTACCAATATATGCAAGAGCTCTTTGCCTAGGGCCTGGCACATAGTAGGCACTCTATTATTAGCTATGAGAGCTGCCATTTTACTAGGCCACTGGACAGTTTCAGTTTCACCTTAGTCATTTTAGAGTCACTGTACTCTACCTACCGCCACTGCCCCCATGTCAGGGTTCTGCCATAAATGTTGAAGACAAGTCATTGATTACTGCTTTCCAGTCTGAAAGAAACCTTGTTCTTCCCCCAATTTTCTGGGACACTCTTATCTGTACTTAGATTTTCCCTTTCTCTGTTACCTCCTATGTAGCTCACTGTGTTAAGTTCAAGCCTAAGATCTATGGAAAACCAAAGCTAGGATGAATTGCAGGTTGCTTTTGTTATCTACTTTGACAGCTATATCTCCTGAGGGAATGAGGAGCAAGGCTTGAATTAGGAAGGGGTTGAGGAAAAGGTAAAATAAAAAAGGATAAGATGAAACAAATTAATAACTAAAAATATCCAACCCCATTATGATTATTGTAGTTATGTCTTTTAAACAGTAGAACCTCATGTCTTTAGAGGTCAATCTTATGATCTGTCCCGAGCCGATGTACTCAAAGTAGCCTTGAGCATCCTGCAAGGACAGAGAGGAGGGGAGATTTTACTTGCCTAACTTTGATCTCTTTGCCAATCAGAAGAAAAAAGCAGTTCTCTGGTGCTCTTGAAAGAAGAGAATCCAAAGAAGATGCTACGCAAAATGAAGGGTTGAGAGAAGGGAGTCGTGCTCTGTGTGTGTTAGAATGGTCAGGATTCTCCAGAGAAAGAGCACCAATAGGAGCGTATCTATGTAGAGATCTATCTATGTCTGTGCAGACATGTATATCTTTATGTAGAGAGATTTATTTTAAAGAACTGTCTCCCATGATTGAGGGAGAAGTCTGAAATCTGCATGGCAGTCTGGAAGGGAAGTTGATGTCTCAAGACCGTAGTCAGTCTGGGGACAGAATTCCTTCTTAGGGGACTCCAGTCTTTTCTCTTAAGGCCCTTTAGCTGATTGGATTGGGTCCACACCTATTCTGGAGGGGCAGGGGTGTCAACTTTTAAGTGATGGTGAGGTTCAAGGTGTGACCTCACTGTGGGGCAGCTAGAATGGAATTGATGAGGTTTCTGGGAAGACATTGTTTATGTGAATGATTTATTAAAAGTCTCTAATTTTTAACTTTTTATCCTATACTGTATAATATGTTAGACATCTAGATTGTCCATATCTTGTCCTGTATTGATTCCTAATTTTCAAAGTCTAATATCAAGTTTTAGTTGTTTAATAGTATACCGATCAATGGATTGGATATGGAATGTGCAGATACTTTAAAAAAATCATTAATTTCTTGAGGTAGATGTCACCTAAACTCCTTTGTGTCCTTATAGTGTAGAAGAAAGGAATAAAAATATATTAGGCCAAGCCCGGCTGCTGATTTGAAAAGATAGGTGTCCTGTCTTAGTTTGAAATACAACCTTTGGGTCTGAACTCCAGTTTGAGAATTTTGTTTCTTATATACATTTACTTTTTACTTACTTTACCTTAAAGAAGCCTTTTCATAAGCCCCTCTTGAAAACATATTCTATTTAAAATAATTCAAAAATTAGTGATACTCCCAGTAGACGCTGATTCCTTCTTACTCTGTGAATCAATGGCATCTTATTAGCACAAATTTACTGATTTATACTACTAGAGAACTGGAAAAATGGACTGAATTTAGACAATCTATATTTCTTTAAAGAATAACGACATAGAATTCACTGTCTCTGAAAAGTCTTAACCTTTCTCATGGTCTGCTTTAACATATAGTTTCATTTAAAACAAATATCTTGAATTCCCCAACTTATAAATGAACCAGGAGTAGCTGTTCTGTTATCACATGCTTTAATTCATAGCACACAGCGAAGGAAAATACTGACTTAAAAGTATGTGCACTGTTTGGATGAACATAACTACAGTTAGGTAATAGTGAATTTAAACTGGATTTGGAGGTACAATGAGACATGTACCATACTTATAGCTATATAATTTTTCAGAGAAATGAGACTGAGTATCGAAGTCATAGGTGAAAATCAGTTAAAAACTTTACATGAAGACTAATTTCGAAATATGAAAGATCAAGAAAATGCTGAGTTTTTCAAACACTTGGCTGAACAAATCACTGATCAAATAATTTAAACAATCCACTGGCAATCCACTGGAAGGGTGTTTTAAAGCCCTGGATGAATGTACTTAGTTCTTTTTTAAGTAATTGCTGCCCTCTAGTGAGATTTCATTTTTTTTTTCAAAGTACCTATACCAAAATCTCTTCAAGGTAGAAGTAATTCTAATTTTCCAAATATCAAAATCTTGTAATGTCCAATTCAGTAATATAGCAAACATTTGTTTTTATTAAGAAAAGTGTGGCTGGACGCAGTGGCTCACACCTGTAATCCCAGCAATTTGGGAAGCCAAGGCGGGAGCGTCAGTTGAGCCCAGGAGTTTGAGACCAGCTTTCACAGCACAGGGGAACCTCTCTATAAATAATTTAAAAAAATAGCCAGGCATGTTGGCATATACCTGTGTATTCCAGCTACTTAGGAGGCTGAGGCAGGAGGATCACCTGAACCCAGGAGGTCAAGGCTTCAGTCAGCTGTGATCACACCACTGCACTCCAGCCTGGGTGACAGACAGAGAACCTGTCTGAAAAAAAGAAGAGAGAAAGAGACAGAAAGAGAGAGAGAGAAAGAGAGACAGAGAAGAAAATGAAGAAGAAGAAGAAGAAGAAGAAAGAAGAGAGAAGAAGAAAAGATATAGCACTTCCAACACAGAGCGGCCATATAATTGCATAGGCTAAATAGCTAAAGTATATATGGCAAACTTACAATTACAATTGGGGAATATAATTAAAGTTGTATTTTATTTGAGTCTAAGTATAGCAAATTATCTAATTATAGAGACTGTTGTATTTTAAGAGATAGTGTGTTTTAACTTTTATTAGAGTGCCTCACAAATAGTATGTACTGTAAAAGCGTTAGTACTTTCATCAAGAATCTAGAACATGACACCTAATGTAAGATAATGTAATCTAATGTAATCTCTTGTAGGTACTCAGTTTTTTGGGATATATTTTCAGTAATTTTTTGAGTTGTTCATATTTCACTTGATTAAACATTTTTTGGTAAACTATAAAATAGTGTCTACTTTCATGTCTTTAATAGCAATTATAATTAGGTAAAGATTTCTTTACTTCTTCCATAGTTTTTGTTTAAAACTGTCTATCAGTTTTAATCATAAAGTTTAGATTTAGAAGGTATTTTGAGCCTTAAAATAATTAGTACAAATATCAAAATGAATTCATCTTTCTAAAACTGGTATTTTGTTTCTTATTTGGTTTTGTATATTTTATTACTTAATGTGTTACTGAAAAATGTATTATTTCTTACTAGTGGTATTGATGCTCTTTTGGAATTGAAACCATTCATAGAAGAACTCCTCCAAGGAAAACATTTGACTTTGCCCTTTCAAGGGATTGGCACTTTTGGAAATCAGGTTGGATTTGTGAAGCTGGCAGAAGGGGAGCATGTAAAATCACTTTTGGAGATAGCAGGTAAAAGAGCAACACACTCATATGAAATCTTGTCTGTTGGAGAAGCAATATTTTTCAATTTCGTAATAGAGACTTGACATTTTTTAATTTTGAAAGATGATGGACTAGACTCAAGTATTTTTTAGGACTGTCCCAATCATAAGTCTGAAGGATTTCAGTGCTTATCATAACATTTGACATACAGTAATTGGCACTTGGTAAGTGCTGAATCAGTGAATAGGAGTCACTGGTTGCCTATTCAAAGGCTTGTAGGAGTTGTCATTCCCATTCCAGAGAGCCAGTTGGTGAATCAGCAAGGTTTCCATTTATGCTGCTCCCCTCCACCCACTCCCCTGGAGGGACTACTCTCTGAGCAGAAGGCCCATTGGTGTTAGCAGAAGACCTCACATGTGTTGAAGAACATACTGCTTTGTGCAGCACAATTGAAAGTGTCAGGGAATTGGAAGCAGAAAAAATCATAACCTGGTTGAGTGACTTCAGTTTGATCCAGAGATAATAGGTTGGATATTAGCCTACATGCTGTGAGAAATTTTTATTTTCACATCAGTTCATGTCATGTCATGTCATCTCATTGCAGGTTCAGTAATCCTTGGTTCGTAACACACTTGCATCATTGGTCCATGCTCTGTGTTTTTTACTTTCTATCTATTATTCCTTCTACTGTTTTCTTTCTCTGCCCCCTCTTCCCTCTTTTCTTGCCTCCATCCCTCCTTCTCTTTATGTATCTACGCTTCTCTCTCTATCTCTTAAAAAACAATGTAATAATAACCTGGGAATCTACCACCCCAAACAGAAGCTAGTGCTTCGGTAGTAATCTAACCATATTGTCCTTTCAGTAATGCATCCTTTGGCCTTCCTCCAATTAAGTTCACTATCATCCTGAAGTCAGTGTTTACTTCCTTTTATTTTCCCAGAGTATTTGCATTTTCATTTTAGTTGGTTTTAACTTAATACAAAGGGCATCGTGTTGTATGTGATCTATTGGGACATCCTTTTCGCTTAATATTACATTGCCTCTTTGCTGTTTAATAATTGCCTATTTTAAAGTGTACGTTTGGCAGGGAGTGAGGATCAGGTTTCATTGCTGGTTTTTCTTTTGTGTTCTTAAGATATTTGTGATAAATATTTTTGTGAATGTCAGTGTTTATATAGGGCTGGATTATCATTTAGATTAATTGTTAGAATGACATTTAGTGTAGTGTCAATTGTGCTGTCTGGTACATGGTTTAAGTTCACTGAGTTCATTATCCATTCAGATGTATCAGAAGTAGAGCTATTTAGTTATCTTTTTAGTAGAAGATTTCTGTTACGTATTTGAAATACATTTTACATAACAGCATTTCAATTGGGTTGCAAATGTGAAATTCACTATTCTTATTATTATTAGTGACACAGCCACATTCATTTTAGCTAAGGTTTTTATAAATTTATTACCTCTAAATTTCATTTCTTCTACATAATGTTGGGCCCAAGGAATAATAATTCATTCCTTTAGCATGCAATTAGCTGGTGCCAGCTAGATACTTGGGATAGAAAACTGAAAAAATAAAAAAAATTAAGAAAAAGATCCTTTTTGTCTAAGGAGCTTATAGCCTTGTGCAGGAACAAACAGGCAAGCAATTACAGTGCAATATAGTAGTAACAATAATTTTTGTAATGAGAGGCAGAGGCACAGAGTATAGTGGGCACACAGGAGAAGGGGGCTGGATTGAGGAAGATTTCATAGGAGAAATAGCATTTGAGTTAACATTTGAAGGGTAAATACAGGTTTTCTGGTTGAACAAATGGGAGGAGTGTATTCTGGGTAGAGGAAACAGCATATGCAAATAAATCAAGTTCTATTCAGGGACCTACAAGTAGTTTAGTGTTACTGAAGTATAAATTGCAAATCTATAGATATCATCAAATGAGATTCATATGCTAAAGGGAGCAGTGAAGGTAAAATAAGGGCATGAGTAGAGTGGTGAAAGTTTAGAATGGTGACTAAGGGAAATGGAAGGGGAAAGTTTAATAAGCAGCATGTAATGGGTTGCAGAGCAGTGCAGAAGGTGCATTTGGGATGAGTGCAAAAATTTGTAATGGTACTAATTTGTGATCTTCTCAAGGACTATTCGAGGATTTAGCTATGGGAATGGAGAGGGGAAACTGAATTAATACATACTTGAGCACTTGTATGGAAGGTGTGGTAAAAAGACAAAGGAACAAGACTGTCAAGAGAGTGCCAGAATGTTTGATGTGATCATTATTGGATGTACATTAGAGAATGCAGTAAAGTCTGGATGGGACTAATATTTCGAAGGAGAATAGAGTAATAGGACTGAAGAAGAGAGTTAATAGAAGTTCAAGAGTGAGAAAGGAAAATCAGGAGGTGTGATCAGAGAGCAGTATATTGGATTTTATGAATTGAGGAGCTTTCTGGTTAATAGAGAGTATGTAGAAACTTCGCTCGTTGACATCACAAAGAAAAACAAATGATGGTTAGAAGTTTTAAAATCAAGAGAAAGACAGATTATTAGGTTTCATAGGAGAAACTTATAGCTTCAGTGAAGTCCCAAGGTACATGATCAGTATACAAAAAACTATAAATAATTATTTTTTTAAGAGGCACAATTTTTAATAACAAGAACAGTAGAGACATGTAGGAATAAATCAGCTAAAGGATATGCAAGACTTCTATGGAGGAAATATTTTGACTATTCCATCTTTACTAGGTATGTTTATCGTAACACTTTTCCCTTTTCCTTTTGTAAAGACAGAGTCTTGATCTGTCACCCAGGCTGGAGTGCAGTGGTGCAATCGTGACTCACTGCAGCCTTGAGCTCCTAGGCTCAAGCGATCCTCCTGCCTCACCTTCTTGGGTAGTTGGGACTACAAGTGTGTGCCACCATGGCCAGCTAATTTTTTTTTTTAAAGAGTTGGGGTCTCGCTATGTTGCCCATACTGGTCTTGAACTCTTGGCCTCAAGCAGTTGTCCTACCTCAGCCTTGTAAAGTGTTGGGATTGCAGGCATGAGCCACTGTGCCCAGCCCCTCCTTTCTTTTTCTGTTTGTTGCAAGAGCATCTGTTCCTCTCACTGAGAAATACATTTCTAGACTAAGCCAGACCATCAAAAAAGTTGCATATGTACTTAGACAAAATTGTGTAAAACTTTGTAGAACTGATATTACAGAATTGCTTTTACTATAATTCTTTTGGCATTATTTGATGATTTTATAAGAAAAAGATTTATGGAAATTCTCTGTGTTTATTTTAAGTATTAAAAATGTTGATTATATCTTGTTAAATAACATGAGTTGATTAGAAAAAGTTCTTTTTGACCGGGCGTGGCGGCTCATGCCAGTAATCCCAGCACTTTGGGAGGCTGAGGTGGGCAGATCTCGAGGTCAGGGGTGACCAGTACTCAAGATCAGCCTGGCCAATATGGTGAAACCCCGTCTCCACTAAAAATACAAAAAATTAACAGGGTGTGATGGCACACCCCTGTAGTCCCAGCTACTCAAGAGGCTGAGGCAGGAGAATCACTTGAACCCAGGAGGCAGAGGTTGCAGTGAGCCGAGATCGTGCCACTGTACCCCAACCAAGGTGACAGAGCGAGACTCTATCTCAAAAAAAAAAAAAGAAAAAATTCTTTTTAATTTTAATATCAGGGCTATTTCTTTTGAACATGTTGTTTTTTACCTAATGAATGTTGAACATTTAACTTGTGTCTTTGGGTTAGAATTAGTTACTTGAAAACTTAGAATCTAGTTTCTTGTGTACTTCAATTTAGAATATAGGATTTAGAATTTAGAATTTAGAATACGTTATTCTTTTTGTGCACTTATCTCATACCTGGCTTCATGTTTTCTTTACAGTTTTAGTTTCCCTTTGTCTCATTTTCTTTATTTTAAATTTACTTACTATAGTGTACTCTTCTTTGGACTTATCTTAAGTCCTATTTTTAGGGATAGGGTGAAGCAAAACGTGTAAATAAGCATCCAAACAAATAAGCAGTATTTACAAGTCAAGGAGTACTTAAAATCATTAGTTGGCCAACGAGAAGGCAACTCTAATTCGAGGGCACATCATTTGGGACCAGTGCCCACAGTTAATCTTTTCTTCCTGGCTGCTCTGGAAAAAATGCTAAACTTAGAGCTTTTCTTTGGTAATGTAAACATCTCTGCACTCAAGAAACATTTCTAATTAGTCATCCATCCATTGTTCTTTTAAATAATTCACTGGGTGCTTGCAACGTTGAGAATTCCATCCATTCTTTGCAAATATTCTCACAAAGGCATTTTCCAATATTGATGAAAGATCCATTGTGTGCTGAGGAATGTGAAGTCTCACCAGCTTTAATATGAATATAAGCCCGAAGATATTGGTTTGTTATTACTGCTCCTGTGATTCCTCTCTTTATTCCAGAGGTATTGGATACTGTTGATTAAAAATATTTATGGTTTTTCAAAAGTTTCAACAAAGCATTATAACAAATAGAAGCTGAAGGGAGAACAACATTCTTTCCCCTCATACAATCGCTGTTATACTTGCTTTTAATCTTTTATGTGTGTATTGTACTGTTGTTTTTGATTATAATTTTTATGCACTTTTATGAGAAACCTAAATAATTGAATATACATGGAAAACATTATTCACTTACTGAAGCAACATGTATTTATTAATTATTGGGGACGTACTGTGTCAGGCATTGAAGTTTAGATATAGCCTCTATTTACGTAGTGTTCAGATATTCAGAATGTTCAGCACATGGAATTTTTGTCAATATTTTACTTCTTTGGATATATTTTTAAAAGAATGCCTCCGGCTGGGGACAGTGGCTTGTGCCTGTAATCCCAGCCACTCAGCAGACTGAGGTAGGAGGATTACATGAACTCAGGGGCTGGAGGTTACAGTGAGGTATGATTGTGCCACTACACTCCAGTCTGGGCAACAGAGGGAGACCCCATCTCAAAAAAAGAATGCCTTAGGATTAGTACCACTTCAATGCAACAGTATCAGTAAACTGATTTAATATTTGTTTTTGTATCATATTTTATACGCTGTTTGGTCAACTGATACATTCAAACTTTCAGAAGAATATATTCCATTGACCAAAGTTTCTTAAAACTTTGTAATAAATTGTATGTATATGCCTACACAGGAATATTAAAATTTTGTTCATTCAAAATAGTGGAGACAGAGCTAGTCTGACTTATTGTAAAGCAGGAAAATTTGTAAAGAAAGTAATTCTAGTTGACCTTTGAACAACATGGGGATTGGTGCCCAGAACCCTGCATAGTCAAAATTCCCCATGTAACTTTTGACTCCCCCAGAAGTTTACTACTAATAGTCTACTGTTGACTGAAAGCCTTATTGATAACATAAACAATTGATTAACACATATTTTATATGTTACATGTATTATTAATATATACTATATTCTTGTGATAAATAATTTAGAGAAAAGAAAATGCTATTAAGAGAATCCTAAGAAAGAGAATACATGTTTGCTGTTCATTAAGTGGAAGTGGATGATCATAAAGGTTTTCACCCTCATCATTTTCACATTGAGTGGACTGAGGAAGAGGAGGAGTGAGTCTTGTTGTCTTAGGGGTGGCAGAGGCACAAGAAGTGGAGGTGGAAGCAGGGAGGCAGGATAGGCAGGCACACACGTGTAACTTCTGTTGAAAAATATCCATATATACACCAAGCAGACCTAATAGACATCTACAGAACTCTCCACCCCAAATCAACAGAATATACACTCTTCTCAGCACCACATTGCACTTATTCCAAAATTGACCACATAGTTGGAAGTAAAGCACTCCTCAGCAAATGTAAAAGAACAGAAATTATAACAAACTGTCTCTCAGACCATAGTGCAATCAAACTAGAACTCAGGATTAAGAAACTCATTCAAAACCGCTCAACTACATGGAAATGGAACAACCTGCTCCTGAATGACTACTGGGTACATAACGAAATGAAGGCAGAAATAAAGATGTTCTTGGAAACCAGTGAGAACAAAGATACAACATACCAGAATCTTTGGGACACATTTAAAGCACTGTGTAGTGGGAAATTTATAGCACTAAATGCCCACAAGAGAAAGCAGGAAAGATCTAAAATTGACACCCTAACATCACAATTAAAAGAACTAGAGAGCAAGAGCAAACACATTCAAAAGCTAGCAGAAGGCAAGAAATAACTAAGATCAGAGCAGAACTGAAGGAGATAGAGACA
>NW_016803559.1:573555-604434 GCF_001698545.2 Rhinopithecus bieti
AAAATTGACAAATGGGATCTAATTAAACTAAAGAGCTTCTGCACAGCAAAAGAAACTACCATCAGAGTGAACAGGCAACCTACAGAATGGGAGAAAATTTTTGCAATCTACTCATCTGACAAAAGGCTAATATCCAGAACCTACAAAGAACTCAAACAAATTTACAAGAAAAAAACAATCCCATCAAAAAGTGGGCAAAGGATATGAACAGACACTTCTCAAAAGACGACATTTATGCAGCCAACAGACACATGAAAAAATGCTGATCGTCACTAGCCATCAGAGAAATGCCAATCAAAATCATAATGAGATACCATGTCACACCAATTAGAATGGTGATCATTAAAAAGTCAGGAAACAACAGGTGCTAGAGAGGATGTGGAGAAATAGGAACACTTTTACACCGTTGGTGGGACTGTAAACTAGTTCAAGTATTGTGGAAGACAGTGTGTCGATTCCTCAAGGATCTCTAACTAGAAATACCATTTGACCCAGCTATCCCATTACTGGGTATATACCCAAAGGATTATAAAGCATGCTGCTATAAAGACACATGCACACGTTTGTTTATTGTGGCACTATTCACAATAGCAAAGACTTGGAACCAACCCAAATGTCCATCAGTGACAGACTGGATTAAGAAAATGTGGCACATATACACCATGGAATACTATACAGCCATAAAAAAGGATGAGTTCATGTCTTTTGTCGGGACATGGATGCAGTTGCAAAGCATCATTCTCAGCAAACTGTCGCAAGAACAGAAAACTAAACACTGCATGTTCTCACTCATAGGTGGGAATTGAACAATGAGATCACTTGGACACAGGAAGAGAAACATCACACACTGGGGCCTGTTGTGGGGTAGGGGGAGGGGGGAGGGATAGCATTAGGAGATATAACTAATGTAAATGATGAGTTAATGGGTGCAGCACACCAACATGGCACATGTATACATATGTAACAAACCTGCATGTTGTGCATATGTACCCTGGAACATAAAGTATAATAATAATAAAAAAAGAAAAATATCCATATATAAGTGGACCTGCTTAGTTCAAACCTGTGTTGTTCAAAGGTTCAGCTGTGGTCCGATTTACCTAATTTTCATTGAGAGAGTTTTTAGATTTATAAGTTAAAAAAATAAATTCTTAAAATATTACATAGTTCTTATGAAAAAAGGAACCAATTTCAGACACTACTCTTTGTACTCGTTACTAAATATTGGCAGGATAAAGAGTCATTTAGAATTTGTAATGTGTAAAATTGAAGAAAATTATTGGACATTTTGAACTAGCAGAGTCTAAATTGATGGGCTTTTACCATTAATGGGGGTCAGGATATGCTACTCCATAATATTTTAAACTAAAGGAATTTGAGAAAACAGCAGAAGTAGGAAAGTCACTCTCTGCCCTCCTGCCCTTCCCTGAAGCAGGTTGTAAGACCCACATTTGAGATATGCTCTCTCTATGCCTGGAGGAGTGGAACATCTTCCTTTCTGAAGACACTGGGTCACAGAGGAGAAGCTGAGTCAATAGGCCTTGCTAAGTTTCCCCAGTTTATTACCATTAAATTACAGTTTTAATTCAGTTGTACTTCTCCACAACTATCCACTTCTTCATCAAATATAGCATAAAATATACAGGTTTACGTGTTTATTTGGGTCATTATTTTCTTATAAAAGGTCCTATGTCACATAAAGCTTCTGTTAAATAAATTGGTATGCTTGTCTCTTGTTAATGTGTCTTATTTATAGAGTTCTCTGTAACAATGAATATAGGATGGGTGAGAAAAAGATATTTCTTTTTTCCTATACCATTAAAATGATGCTGTTACTAACCGTTATTTTTGGTACCTGCTGGTGGGCTAAAGAGACCAAGCCCTTCTTTGCATTACATGTACTGTGGGCTTACGGTGGTAGCCACTTGAGGGAGCAGGTAAGGTGTATGGCATCAGAGGCTGTGTCTCAGCTTCCTAGCTTGACCTTGAGTGATCCTGTTTTTTTTTTTTCCAGAATAAAACAGCACCTTCTTTCCTAGAACTACCCAGTAGCTGATAGAATTAAGAAGATATTGAAAATTTTGCATTTATATGGCATGTTCCCACATTTTATAATGAATGATGAAATTGCACTGAAAAGCTTTTTGCATAGAAATAGATATGTGATTTCATTCATTTTTTCAGCCATATGTAATTTTGTTAAGCTTGTTAGATTGAGAGATTGCTAAAAATTTAGCCCACTAGAATTATAATAGTTCTTGCAAATCTTTCTTTTTTAAATAGAAAAGTGCCCTTGGTTAGCATGATAAAAGATTCTAAGTACATTTATCTCATACAAGAAAAAATGGGGCCGGGCGCGGTGGCTCAAGCCTGTAATCCAGCCCTTGGGAGGCCGAGACGGGCCGGATCACGAGTCAGGAGATCGAGGACCATCTGGGCTTAATCGGTGAAACCCTGTCTCTACTAAAAATACACAAACTAGCCGGAGCGACGGTTGGCGAGCGCTGTTAGTACCCAGTACTCGGGGAGGGTGAGGGCAGGAGAATGGCGTAAACCCGGGGAGGGGGGGCGGGGCCTTGCGTGAGCTGAGATCCGGTCACTGCCACCTCAGGCCCGGGCGAGCAGAGCGAGATCTCCGTTCAAAAAAAAAAAAAAAAAATGAAAAAATGAAAGGTTTTAGAATGTTCATTTGAACATTATGCTTTCTTTTATTTTGACTGTCATTTCCCCCAAATGATGGAGAGACTACATTCTGTGTTTTCTGCTCCTTGTGAAGAATCTGTTCAGTTTCTGGTATCTTTAGGACCTTCTAGGGTGCTCTATGACTACATGAAGTCTTGGACTTCTAACCACCACAGGCTGGTGGGTGTTCCAGCAGCCTGCTAACCACCCCCCTAATGGCTTGGGCTAGGCTCCCTTCAGAAACATCAAAATAATTTAGCCACACTTCACTTAGAAGACCAGTTTGTCTTCTCAACTAGGATGGCTGCTTTCACAGTCCTGCACCATTGAGACCATTAGAGCCTTAGTTTCATACCCTGCCTCTATTTGCGTTTGCCTTCAAGCACACTTCCTCCATCCTTCCTCTCCTTTCTCACCTCTCTCTTACTCCTTTTTATTCTCACCTCTTTTATTTACTTGATTTTCAATCAAACACTTTCTAAATGGATTGACTTTGTTCCAGGCATTATTCTAATTATCTTGTTAAATATTAATTTCGTTCGGACAAACCTATGAGGTAGGGGCTGTCTTAGTTCATTATGGGTTGCTATAACAGAATACTTGAGGCTGGGTAATTTATGAAGGAAAGACGTTTATTGAGCTGACAATTTTGCAGGCTGGGAAGTTCAAGAGCATAGCACTGCACTGGCTGGCTCCTGGTCAGAACGACATGCTGGGTCAAAACATGGCAGAGAAGTGGAAAAGTGAGTGGGTGCATGGAAAGAGATCACATGGTGATAGAGGAAGCAAGAGAGAATCTAGGAAGCCTAATTCACTTTTATAAGAGCGTACTCTTTAGTAACTAATCCAGTCCCATGAAAGTGAAAACATCCTCCTGATGTAAGGCATTCATCTGTTTATGAGGGATCCACCCCTGTGACCCAAACATCTCCCACAAGGCTCCATGTCCAGCACTACCATATTGGGAATCAGATTTCAACATGAGTTTTGGTGGGGACAAACCACATCCAAACCATGGGAAGACCATTGTCATCACTCCCATTTATCAGGGAACTGAGAGGCACAAAGAAGTTAAGTAATTTGTTAGTGAATAGCGGAACCAGGACTCAAGCCCAAGCAGTCTGATTCCAGATTCTGTGCTCTTAATCACTATGCTAATCTGTTATATTGTAAATTAGCAACCGGACTCCCTAAACATTTTCCAGGAATACCTCTTCTTGCCTTAGCTGAAACTCAGCTCTTATCTGATTGAAATCACAGCTTCTTCTAGGTGAAGGCTGCTCATTTCACCCAATCCCACATTCCACAGGACCCAGAGATATCATCTACATTCTCTTATCTCTCTGTTGCTTTGTCCCTATTCTATCCTTACACAAAGGCCTTTCCTTATTGGTGGTTCATGTTACCTGGTTTTGTTACCTTCTGCCTCTCTTTTTGCTGTCATCTGAATATTTCCTCTCCTATTTTGAGGATTTTGTTTCATAGCTTACATTGCAATGCTTGCGTCCTTCAGTAGCACGAGCACAATCTGTCCAGCCATGCTGGCACAAAGTGAGCTTTGGAGTCAGTCAGAACCATTTGCATTCCTGTGCAGTCTGTTACCAGCTGAGTGGTTTTAAGCAATTTACTTCACCTCCCAGTCCTTCAGTTTCTTTATTTGTACAATGGGCATAATAGTAACTGTTCTGAAAAGAAAGTGAGATAATCTGTATGAAGTGTTTAGCATAGTATTGGGCACATAGACAATGTTAAATAGATGGTAGCTGTTATTATTAATGATAAATACTCCATTCCCACTACTGCCATCACAGCTGTTGCTTTTCTTAAAATCCCTTGACTTCTTTGACGTTAGCATCCTACACCCATATACCACTCTGCTATTCATAAGCATATTTCTGAGACCTTAAACTCAGTTATAGCTATCGCCACAGCTTCCCATTCTAGTTGCCGTTTACTTCCTTTCCACTACTACTAATGCTCTGGAACCTCACCCAGGCTTGGCCTCTTCCAGGACAGCATGGATGTATTCATTCTTAAACTAGACAAGGCCTCAAGGTATGTCACTTTCTTGGTGGCTCTTTCAGTTGTCCTGTCTCCTTCTGTTTGACCTGGCTGGGAAACACCAATGGCAGATCCAATCCAGTCATTTGCTTTTTTGCCCCAACACCTGGGCAAAATAAAATCCACCCTTCTTGCTGTAGCCCACAGTACCTTCCATGTTCTGGTCCGCTGCCTATATCTCCTGCCTTATGGTGCTCTCTCCCTGCCCACTGTGCTCCAGTTGAACTTTCTTCTAACAGATACTGGACTCAACCAAGTCTTTTCTGCCATAGATCTTCTGAAAATGCCTGAGTGTTCCTTCTGCTTAGACCTTTTCATTCTTAGGATCTCAAATGTCACCACCTCAGAGTCCCTGCCCGCTGTGAGTAGAGTATTTTTATAAGTAAGCTCTCTATCACTGTACCCAGTGGAATGCCCTCATAGAGCTCATCACATGTTGTAATTATGTTATTGTCTATTTTTGTTGTTGTTGTTTGTTTGTTTGTTTTGAGATGGAGTCTCGCTCTGTCGCCCAGGCTGGAGTGCAGTTGCACGATCTTGGCTCACTGCAAACTCTGCCTCCTGGGTTCAAGTGATTCTCCTGTCTTAGCCTCCCTAGTAGCTCAGATTACAGGTGCCTGCCACCACACTTGGCTAAGTTTCGTATTTATAGTAGAGACGGGGTTTCGCCATGTTGGCCAAGCTGGTCTCAAACTCCTGACCTCAAGTGATCTGCCTGCCTCAGCCCCTCAAAGTGCTGGGATTACAGGCGTGAGCCACTGTGCCTGGCCCATTATTGTCTATTTGATTGACTGTCTTCGTGGCTAGATTAGGCTCCATGAGGGCCAGGACCATGACTGTTTTGATCACTAGCATATACCCAGGACTGTCTATAATGTGTGACACATAAAACACGTTAAGGCTCACATAATCCCAGCACTTTGGGGGCCTGAGGAGGGAGGATTGTTTGAGCTCAGTGGTTTAAGACCAGCCTAGGCAACATAGTGAGACTGTTTCTACAAAAGATAGAAAAAAATTACCTGGGCATGGTGGTGCATGCCTTGATTCCAGCTACTTGGGTAGCTGAGGTGGAAAGATTGCTTGAGTCTGGGAGGGCGAGGCTGCAGTGAGCTGTGAGTATGCCACCATACTCCAGCCTGGGTGACAGAGAAAGACCCTGTCTCAAATAAATAAATAAATACATAAATAAATAAGATGTTAATAAATATTTATCAAAAGAATGACAAAATGAAGAAATCACACAGTCATGTAGGTTGGCTCTCTTGCAAATGTATGTCTTCCACACTGAGAGCCTTGGCTCGGCAGGTCCACTGCTTTGGCTCAGTTTTTTCTCGTGTCTACTGTTGCTGCTGCAGCCCCCTGTTTGGAGCAACTATAACCTTCTACCCCTCTCTCAGCAGATGGCACTGAGGCTGGGATCCGCTCACTTCAAGTCCCAAGTCCCTCTGCTACTGCATTTGGCTTTTAAATTCTCATGCGGTTTTAGGAAAAAAGGTGTCCTTTATCTAGTTAGGACTAACCCCTTCAGCTGTGTTCTTGGTTGGCTGGTCTCAACCGGGATCTTGTTATACCAGTTACTTCTTCCCTCTCGGTGTTTCTGTATTTTCAACCCTTTTGTCTTTATCACCTCCTTTCCCCCAACTTTACTTGCTCAATAACACCTTTCCTATCCCTAAACAAACAAAAAGCAAAGTTAGAGAACCCTCAGAATTAGCTACAGAAAAATCTCTTGATTTTGAATCTCCTGCTAGCTTCTTCATTGTACCTTTCCTACCCAGAAGCTTTAAAAGAGTTGCCTGTATTCTCTGTACCTTTCCTACCCAGAATCTTTAAAATTTAAAAAATCTTCATTGTACCTTTCCTACCCAGAATCTTTAAAAAAGTTGCCTGTGTTCTCTGTCTCTAGTTCATTACTATCCTTTTCTCGAACCTCCCGCCGTCAGTAGGCTATGGCTTACTTCACTACATGCCACATCATGGGCCCCTGATAGCTTTGTAATCACTGAATCTAACGGATGCTCTAGATTTATTCATGCAACCGAGCACTCCCTTCTTTAAATTCTTTTGGCTTCTGAGACACCACTTTCTTTTTTCTTTCTTTTTTTTTTTTTGTGTGTGTGTGTTTAATACTTCTCTCAATGTATCTTCTCAGCTTTCTTCACTAGCTTCTCTCTTTTTTCTTTAAGCATTTATAGTTTTAGATTTCTGAACCTGACTCTCTGTTTAACTATGTTTCTTTCTTTTTTTGTTTTTTGAAATGGAGTCTCACTCTGTCGCCCAGGCTGGAGTGCAGTGGCACTATCTCGGCTCACTACAACCTCTGCCTCCCAGGTTCAAGCGATTCTCCTGCCTCAGCCTCCTGAGTAGCTGGGATTACAGGCACATGCCACCACGCCTGGCTAATTTTGTATTTTAGTAGAGACATGGTTTCACCATGTTGGCCAGGCTGGTATCAAACTCCTGACCTCAGGTGATCTGCCCGCCTCGGCCTCCCAAAGTGCTGGGATTACAGGTGTGAGCCACTGCGCCTGGCCCCATGTTTCTCTTTTTGTATTTACCATCACAGTCAATCTCCCTACTCTTCCACCACGAACATAAGAAATCTAGGTGTCATCCTAAATGCCAGCATCAGTTATTTTAGATATTCATAGTCATCAAATGCTGTAAATTTTCTCTCTTAAATATCACTCCCATTTGTTCCCTACTTTCTGTCCCTATTGCTGTGCCTCAGTTCCAGCTCTGTTCATCTTTTACCTATGCTACTGCAGTAGTCTCCTGGCCTACAACCTGCCGCTTTGCTTCCAGACTCTTTCTAAAGCACAAAACTAAGCGTTTTTATGCTCTCTGCTTAAAAAATTTTATTGACTTACTGTTGGATCTAGGACAAAATCTATTCTTCTTTCTCTGTCATTTAAGATTCTGAGCTCCTGGATTCTTGCCTGTGTATTTAGCCTTATTGTGCTGTCCACGCTGCACCCATTGTTTAAGGAACGCTGAACTACTTACAGGTGTCCAGAGGCACTTGGCCATGTCATGTCTTCATGCCTTAGCTGACGCTGCTGCCACCCCATGGAATCCTTCACATTCTTCACATGATCAGACAACAACCACTGATTTTTTTGTTTTTTTAATTAGTTTTGGCCGGACATGGTGGCTGATGCCTGTAATCCTAGCACTTTGGGAGGCTGAGGTGGGTAGATCACTTGAGGTCAGGAGTTTGAAACAAGCCTGGCCAACATAGTGAAACTCCATCTCTACTAAAATACAGAAAATTAGCCAGGCATGGTGGTGGGTACCTGTGATCTCACCTACTCAGGAGGCTGAGGCAAGGGAATCGCATGAACCCAAGAGGTAGCAGTTGTAGTGAGCTGAGATGGCAACACTGCACTCCAGCCTGGGTGACAGAGTAAGAATCCATCTACAAAAAAAAAAAAAAAAAAAAGTTTTAACTATAGTAAAATACACATAATATGAAATTTACTATCTTAACTTTTTAAAAACATATAGTTCAGTAGTGTTAAGTATATTCATATTATTGGGCAAGCAAGCTACAGAATCTTTTTAATCTTGCAAAATGGAAACTCCATACCCATGAAAAACAAATTCTCACTCCCTCCTTCCCCTGGCTTCTGGAGACCACCATTCTGCTTTCTGTCTCTATGAATTTGACTGTGTAGCTGCCTCATAGAAGTGAAACCATGTAGTATTTATCTTTTTGTGACTGGCTGATTTCACTTAACATAATGTCCTTAAGGTTCATACATGTTGTATTGTGTAGAACTTTCTTCCTTTTTAATGCTTTGTAATATTCCATGGTATATGTACATACCGCATTTTGCTTATCTTGTTATCTGTTGATGTGTTTGTTGATGGACTCTTGGCTATTGTGAATAATACAGCTATGAACACGAGTGTATAAATATCTCTTTAAGACCTTGAGTTCAGATCTTTTGGATATGTAATCAGAAGTAGAATTACTAAATCATATGGTAGTTTTATTTTTAATATTTTGAGGAACTGCCATAATGTTTTCTGTAGCAGCTGGACTATTTTACATTCCCACCAGCAGTATACAAGGGGTCCAACACTTGTTATTTTCTATTTTTTTGATAATAGCCCTTTTTAAAAAAAATTTAACCCAAACTTTGTATTGATCAAAACAGCTTCATTATTCTTTATAACAAAGAATTGTTATAAACTTGAATTTATGTAACTAATTAAAACTAACCAAAATAGCCAATTTTATATTCGCTTTATATATTGGAATTCAACAAAAAACATTTTAATTTTGAGGGGAAAAAAGCTGTATTTCAAAATGTTTAAAAAAGTCACCATCATGGAAATCTTAGGATCAAATGGCCTTCTTAATGAAGAGAGGCAGGAGATAAACCATCCAGCAGAGGGCTCTGTGTAAAAACATTTATTTTTACTAATGTTTAGAATACAGGAACTAAAGAAAGGAAAAAAAAAGACAACTCCAAAGCGACAGTGAGTTAGGGCCTGCCCGCGGCCAAGGGGGAAGACTACTCTGGGGTATCCTGGCATGGACTGTCCCTCCACTACTTAATGTCAGTGCCACTAAGCAGAAAACTTGAGGAATCAGGGTTTGAAGACCTTACCAGCTGCTAGTGAGCGTGCAAGGGAAGAAAGGGATGTCTGTGTGGCTTCCCCATGATCTGAGAGCCAGGATACACAGGGCAGGTGGCAGAGGCTCCCAATTCAGTTAAGGGCAGGAGGCTGAATGCCCAGGTCCAGGAAGAACAAAAAGGGGATTTTGGAGGTAGGTTTTTTCGTTGTGTTAAAAAAACAGGCACATTACCCATCTCCCTGTAGCCCCTGAGCTGCTGGCCTGGCCCCCTGATCCTTCCCCTCTCACCACAAAACCAAAAGGAATAAGAAGGGAGACAGAAGATGAGACATTCCAAGGGTGGAGAATGCTTCGGTCACTGGAGCCCGCCCATGAGAGTGAGCCCGGAGAGCACCGGGAAGCACAAGGTAAAGCTGCTGCTCCCCCTGGGGTGGGGTGGACTGGGACAGGGCAGAGCCAGGAGGGTGACCGAGAACATTCTGACTCCAGCAAAGAACCCTATGTAGCAGAAACAGAGGGCCGCAGAGAGCCACTCTGGAGGAAAGAGGTGAGGCTAAGTAGCACAGGGGCATGGGAAGCTCCTTGTGGCCGTGGCCTCAGCTGCTTTCTCCCAGCTGCCTCGGGCAAAGGGGCTCTGGCCTGGCTTGCCTCTAGGGGAAGGGAAAACTCTGGAGACCAGAGTGGAGGCAGCAGAGAGAGAAGTGAGCTGCTCTCCCACTCTTTCTAGGAGGACACTGAACCCTGTGATCACCATAGCCTGGGCCCAAGGCAAGCAGAGTGAATGCTTTTCCTGGAGAGCAGAGAGAAACTGGGCCCACAGGTAGGCCTTGGGGCAGGGTGTTGCTCCTTTCTCCTTGAGGGCCTAGGGCCAGAGGTGGCCACCTCAGCTTGCTGCTGCCAAAGGCAGGCTAGAACAACCACCCCAAGGTTCTCTGGACTTGTGAAGGAGAGGTGGAAGAAGGGAAAGGTGGGTTTGAAAAATGAAGTGGAGGAGAGAAACAGCCTTAGGTATGTCGAGGAGCAGTGGGGTGGCCATCTCAAGATGAGTTCTGGTTCTGGTAGATGGCAACTTTCTCCTTCAACAGGTCCAGACACAGGTGGCAACTCCTACTTCCTTCGGGGGCTCAGACATGGATGAGGTGAGACAGTGCAGTTGGTAGCCGTGATCGCAGTCAGCACGGAAGCCCAGCTGGTCATCATTCTCAGCGGTGCTGCAGGTGTCATGACATTCGCACTTGATGTACTGCCAGCGGCAGGTCTTCACTGCCGCCATCGTCATGGGGGTGAAATGGAGGCAAGATGGATGCCTTGAGCAGCCACAGTCAAAACAAGACACCAGCTCCTCGAGTTGTCCCATCTTCTTGTTAATCTTTGAGTTCCCCAGACAGAAGTTACAGTAGTGGTTGGGCAAGGCCAATCCATCAGGACCGTTTTTGGGTTTCTGTTCCTCAGACCTCTGGGAAACAAGGGTGGCTGGTTGGGAGTCTTCTTTGTCCTCACCCTCCTCCTCAGCCCAGTGAGAGTGGACATAGTGGTAGCTGAGGCCTGGTTGGTTCTTGTAATGTTTTCCACAAATGACACAGCCATAGGGCTTGTCCCGGTCCTCCAGGTTGGAAGCATCCAGCTCCTTACAGGCACCGCCCACACCTTTACACTTGGATTACCCCTTTCCTGGACACTTGGGAGCATCTTCTTCATAGTCCTCATCATTGAAGTCATCTGGTTCTAGGATTCGCTTTTGTGCTTGACTGTTGGTCACAGGAAACTCACCCAGGCTGTCATCATCAACTCGGGGACCTGGGGCACCTCGCTTCTCCAGGGGGTCAGTGTGCAACAGAACCTCTAAACTGCTGCCGTCCTGAGACATCAGCCCCTCCTTCTTTAGGGTCTGGTCTGTGTCTGGCTTGACAGATGAGAAGGAAAGTTGTGGATCTTCAGGGGGGTGGGCTCGCTGCTTTTTCTGCCAGCGCTGGGCAGGGTAAGAGTACAGCTGTCCAGAGGCCAATTCTAGAACCCGGTCACTTTTCCATCCAAATGTAACAATTGCTCTGGGCTACTCCAGTCTGTGAGTCCAAGAAAGGCAGGCGCACGCTGCGCTCAGCACAGAGGTGGGCATTGTAATTGTGGCCCTGCTCCATGGCATCTTTGTAGTACGGCTCCCAAGGAGCTTCACTACACTCACCACCACAGTGCCATTTTCCCTGCTCCTCTCCCTCCATTAATGGCCATTCTAATAGGTATGAGGTGGTATTTTATGTGTGGTTTTGATTTGCAATTCCTTAATGATTAGTGATGTTGAACATCTTTTCCTGTGCTTTTTGCCATTTGGGTTTCTTCTATGGAGGAATCCTATTCACGTCTTTTGCCCATTTTTAAACCAAGTTGTTTGTCTTTTGTTGGTGATTTGAAGGAGTTCTTTATATTCTGAATATTAACCTCTTATCAGATACATGATTTGCAAATATTTCTCCCATTCCATAGGTGGCCTTTTCATTCTATTATATCCTATGATGCATGAAAATTTTATATTTTTATGTAATCCAATTTATCTATTTTTACTCTTGTTGCCTGTGCTTTGGTGTCACACTCAAGAAATCATTGCCAAATCTAATGTCTCAAACCTTTCCCTCTATGTTTTTTCTTAAGAGTCTTATAATTTTAACTCTTATGTTTACATCTTTGATCCATTTCGAGTTAATTTTTGTATATGGTGTAAGGTAAGGGACTAACTTCATTCTTTTGCATGTGGATATCCAGTTTTCCTAGCACCATTTGTTGAAAGACTGCTAATGTAGTTTGGATGTTACCCCTTCCCAAATTTCATGTTGAAATGTAGTCCCTAATGTTGGAGGTGGAGCCTTGTGGAAGGTGATTGGATCATCATCCTCTTGGTACTGTCCTCATGCTAGTGAGTGAGTTCTTGTGAGATCTGGTCATTTAAAAGTGTGTGGGACCTTCCCCCCTCTCTCTTATTCCTGTTTCCACCATGTGAGATGCCTGGTCCCCCTGTGCCTTCTGCCATGGATTGTAAGCTTCCTGAGGCCTCCCCAGAAGGAGATGCTGGCATTATGCTTCCTGTACAGCCTGCAGAACTGTGAGCCAATTAAGTCTCTTTTCTTATAAATTACCCAGTCTCAGGTATTTTTTTATAGCAATACAGAAATGGCTTAATACAACTGTCTTTTCTCATTGAATGGTCTTGGCACTGTTGTTGAAACTTTTGACCATTGTCGTAGTCCTTTCCTGCCGTTACAACAAAATACCTGGACTGGGTAATTTATAAACAACAGAAATTCATTCATCACAGTTCTGGAAACTGGAAGTTCAAGATCAGGTCACCAGCAGATTTAATGTCTGGAGAGGACTCTCTGCTTCACAGATGACACATTGTTGCTGCATCCTCACCTAGTGGAAGGGGAGAACGCTATATCCTCACATGGTGGAGGGGAAACAGGGACAAAGACAAAAGTGATTTAGGACCCCTGAATCTCTTTTAAGGGCAGTAATCCCATTAACGAAGGCACGCCTCTTGTGACCTCATCGGCTCCCAAAGGCCCCACCTCTTAATACCATTACCTTGGGGATTAGGTCTCAACATAAGAATTTTGCAGGGACACAAACATTCAGACTATAGCAACCATATGTATGAGGGTTTATTTTTGAGCTTTCTATTCTATTTCATTAGTCTATATATTTGTCTTTATGCATATATCACACGGTCTTGATTACTATAGATTTGTAATAACTTTTGAAATCAGAAGTGTAAAATCTCTAACTTTGATCTTTATCAAGATCATTTTGCTCTTCAGAGATCCTTGAGGTTCAATATGAATTTTAGGATGGATTTTTAAAATTTCTGCAGAAAATACCATTGGGATTTTGATAGGGTTGCATTAAATCATTAGATTGCTTTGAGCAGTATTGGCATTTTAACAATATGTAGTCCTTCAGTTCATTAAAACAGGCAGGATGTCTTTTCATTTATTTGTGTTTTCTTTAAGTTTCTTTTAGCCATGTTTTGTAGTTTTCAGAATATGCATCTTTCACCTACTTGGTTAAGTTTATTCCTAAGTATTTTATAATTTTTGTATTCCTAATTATTTTATAATTTTATTTATAATGTTGATGTAATTGTTTTCTTAATTTCCTTTCATATTGTATCACTGACCTTTCATAGAGACTTATTTCAAGTGTCACTTTTAAAATAAAGGACTTTTCTTTTTCTCCAGAGTAGAAATGATCATTTTATTCTCTTCTCCCCTAAATCTCTACTGTAGAAACTATAACAACTTAGCATAATTGTTTAGAAATCTAACTTTCCCAACCAGAATTGAAAGCTCTTTGAGGGAATCTTTCATCTTTCTGTCCTCAACTCCTGCGACGTAATAGAGATTCAATAAATATATTTTAATAGATAAAGCAATGAAAAAAAAGTGTGATGCACACATAAAAGTCTAATTGAAAGAACATTTAACCTTAGGTAGTCTCTCTTCCCTCATTTACATTCGTGTCTAAATCTTTGCATGATAATTAAACCCAGTTCTGGTGTTCTAGAATCCCCTAAGGATGATGTACCAGAACTCTCTCTGGCAGTTCACTTGGATTTGCTGGTTGTTAGGATAAGAAGGGACCTGAGAGACAATTTATTATGGCCTCATCACTTCTACTGTCAGGGTTAAGTGATGTGTCCAGGAGCACAAGCTAAATTATGGGAGGACTGGGTTGGAGTTAGAAGGCTCAGTCTGGTTCTCTTTCTCAACTGCAGTGGCATGAGTAGAATTCCTCTGGCATCAAGATGTATTTTAAAGACGTGTTTTAAGAATGACACTTAAAATTCTACTTGTCAGTTTTACACAGTAATCAACTAGAAATATCTATTTAAGATGAGGACTATAAAATTTTTACATTGAAGTTGGTTTCAACTTTTATCAGCCTTTTTATTGAAACATATAGTTCAAGTGACTTGCTAAGACTATCTAAAATGAAACTGTTTAAGCAGTATGTGGATACAGGAATGCTTGAAATGTTAATAGTAATACTATAGGAACAACAAAAACAGCTTTATGGCTTTTATTTCTTTAAAGTTTTAGGTGATGAGAAGTGATTCTAAAGTTTCATTGAGATTTTTCACATTATATGTGACACAATTTCAGTATAACTTACAATAGTGGTAGAAAGTATCTTACAATTGGAAAACATGGAAAATACTCATTGCTTGCTATTGTTTAATTACACATTAGTTTTTTTGTTGTTGTTATTGTTTTGTTTTTTAAGACTGTGTCTCACTCTGTCACCCAGGCTGGAGTACAGTGGTGCCATCACAGCTAACTGCAGCCTTGACCTCCCGGGGCTTAGGTGATCCTCCCATTTCATCCTCCTGAGTAGCTGGGATTACAGGCATGTGCCATCACACCTGGCTGGTTTTTTTTGTTTGTTTGTTTTTGTAGAGACAGGGTTTCACCATGTTGCCCAGGCTGGTCTCAAATATCTGGGCTCAGGCAGTTCTCCCTCCTTGGCCTCCCAGAGTACCGGGATTATAGGCATGAGCCACCTCACCTGGCTACAAATCAAAAATTGAACATGCTATTTTTGTTACATCCACATATTGAAATAATATATAGAGATACTTGACTTATGGTGCAGTTATATCCTAATAAACCTATTGTAACTTGAAAATTAATTGAATACATTTAACCTACCTGAAAATATAGTTTAGCGTAGCCTACCTTAAATGTGCCCACAACACTTAACATTAACCTACAGCTGGGCAAAATCATCTGGCAACACAACACACTGTAGAGTGTTGGTTGTTACCCTTGTGATCATGTGACTGAGTGGGAGCAGCTAGCTGCTGCTTTCCGGCATCGAGGGAGAATATCATACTGCATATTGCTATCCTGGGAAAAGACCAAAAATCAGGATTTCCAAGTAGAGTTTCTACTGAATGCATGTTGCTTTTGTGCAATTGTAAAATCAAAAAATCATAAATTGAAGCTTTGTAGTTTGAGATTATCTGTGTAAGTTTAGTAATATATTGAACTTCATTCCTTTAGCATTCTAGACTATTCTTATTAATAAACCTCTTTGTGATTATTCTCAAATTGGAGATCATGTGATCATAAGCATCCTTAACAATGTTAGAAAAAGGGAGAAAATAGCAAAAGCTTGGAAAGAAGGGGAAATACTTATCTTGCAAAAGGGTATATAAGTAGAAACATGATTTTGTTAAAATTAATCTGTTACAGTTTACTTTGAGACAACTTTTAGCAACTTCTTTGCACTTTAAGATTATTATGTAAATTTATTGCTGCTACATATTTTAAAGAGTTCACCTAAAGAAAATCTCCTATATAAAAAAAAGTAAAGCCTAAAAAGCTAATAAAGCTGTATTTGTTAGGGTTACAAATGCATTCTTTCTCTATTAAATTATTTATTTCAGTATTCTCTTCTGTCCTTGTATGTAAATATATTTTTAAGCAATTGTTCTTCAGACAATTTTCATCTTCAGTTATAAGTTATATTGTTTAGGAAGCACCCTTACCTGACTTTTTGAAGGATATCTGACGTATGTGCTTTGTGATTTTTGGTTTAGTGCTTGAAGGAATGCCTGTGGTACTGGGAGGAAATAAGCAATCTCAATTATTCATAAGCTTCTCTTCCAGGACTTCCAACTTTTGTGTAAGTTGTTAATAGATGAAAAATGACATGTAGGTTTCACATTAGTAAAAACTTTTCTCATCCCAAATATGATATTGCTCTAACCATTACCTAATACTCTAAGCAATAGATTATACTACTGTTAAGAATATAAAATCAGTATTAAGAAGTACTTTTCAAAAGAAGGCATTTTCTTTTCCCCACTTCTGTGTACCTATAGACAATATTGAAAAGCACGTTAATAAAAATCAAAAGTTCTTTGTGACAAATATTATTTAAAACAGTATTGTGAATAAATATCATAAGAGACTTCAGACCCAGTGAATAATGAGAGCTGTTGGATCAAAATCTGAGGTAACTGAAATCAGTAAATTGAAAAATGTTGGCTGGGTGCAGTGGCTCATGACTGTAATCCCAGCACTTTGGTTGGGAAGCCAAGGCGGGCAGATCACTTGAGGCCGGGAGTTCGAGATCAGACTGGCTAACATGACAAAACCCTGTATCTTCTAAAAATACAAAAATTAGCCAGACATGGTGGTGCGTGCCTGTAATCCCAGCTACTCAGGTGGCTGAGGCATGAGTATTGCTTGAACCTGGGAGGTGGTGGAGGTTGCAGTGAACTGAGATTGTACCACTGCAATACAGCCTGGGTGACGGAGTGAGATTCTGTCTTGAAAAAGAAAAAAAAAGGAAAAAAAGAGAAAAATGTTTTCTTTAGACTCAATTAAGATTGTTATAGCAAATAAGATAATAAACATTAGGTAGTAAAGAACAGTACAAATGCCCACTATTTTAATTTTCTGTTAACAAAAGTCCATTTCTTATATCTGTCAAATTTTTTGATAAATTCAAAATTCAAATTTGACTTTTGATGTTGATTGGGAAGTCCGTCTTTTTACTGTGCTGAAATCTGTCCCATGAGACTACAACCTCCCAGGAGACAAAAATAACTTAGAGTCTCTTGTGTGCAGCCTTCAGCAGTACTGTGCTTGGCACTTACAGGGAATGCTCAGTAAGTAACTGAATAAATGAATTTGTGCTTCCACACCTTTATGCTATTTGTTTTCTAGGTTGATACAAACATGTTGCTAAATTGCTATTGGAAGCTCTTATATGGGATAATTCTTCAAATATTTGAAGACTTGGAAATTATGCTCTAAACAGTCAAATCTTAGGAACATAGTAAATTAGTCCATCATGACATATGTAAAACCGTAAGACATTGCTAATATTTAACTGGTTTTGACCCATAAAAGTGACAGTTTTGTATGATTCAGACTAATATTTCAACATGAGGTTCTTTTAAAACAGTTGTGAATATGCCAAAACAGAAAGGGCCAAAATTGGGTTATGACAGGGTAGTTGAGAAAAGATAGGTTTTTGTAATTTATATGAACTCTAAGTCGATAAGTTAATTACAGTGATAAAGTGATAATAGGAATACACTCTCGCTGTTTCATAGCATGCTTATGCTGGACTTGTGTTTCTTTTTTTGGCTACCCAGCATCTAAATTTTTTATACTAATCTCTCGTGTTAGTTATATTCTTTCATAGACTCCCTTGCTGCTAGGGAAGGAAAATATGATCTTGGTCTGACGCAGACTTTGAATCAGAAGCTAGCAACTTGAAGAAGAAAAGGACCATGTAGAATTCATCCTTGGGATAGGTGTGTCATCAGTGATAGCTACCACCAGTCCAAGGCCAGTGGAAGCAGTTTTGGCCCTTTGTGTGCTGTCTGTGGTTTGGCACCTGATGCTCACTGGAAGAGGGGGTGTTGGTACTGGACCTGGGCTCCACCAGAACTTTGGGCATCTCCTATCTCCTTGGCTTCATGGCCTTTCAGCCTAGTCCTCTGGTCCTCGTGGTGGTGTGTTTTTTTTGAGACTGGGTCTTACTCTGTCACCCAGCTTAGCCTCCCAAGTAGCTGGGACTACAGGTACACCCCACCACACCTGGCTAATTGTTTGTATTTTTGGTAGAGATGGGGTTTCACCATGTTGTCTGGGCTGGTCTTGAACTCCTGAGCTCAGGCAGTCTACCCACCATGGCCTCCCAGGATTGAGCCACCACACTAGGCCCTCCCAGTGTTCTTATATGAACTCTTTTCCTCCTCAACTCAGCCAAAGTTGCCATCTGTTGTTTGCAACTGAGAACCAGTGTTTTCTAGGCATTTTAATGGTCTATTGCTTAACCTTCTTTATTACCATAGAATAGAGACAAAAAGCTGTTTGAGGGCAGTGACTACCAGCACAGGGTTTTTAGAATATGCCCCAAATTTATATACCATGATTGAAATGTCACATTTAGCACATTAATTAGTGTTCAGTAAAAAGTAAAATAATAATTAAAAAAAGAAAGTATCAGTAAAAGTAAAATAACAGTAAGATTTTTCGAAGATGTGGTGAGATACTGTTTTGAGTTATTCACTGAGTTTCTCTCCTTGTGTTTCTTGTATCCCTTGTTCTCTGCCTGCCCCCTCCTGGGCAGTGAGCGACACTCATGTTTCAGAAGAGTAGGAATACAGCAGCAAAAGTAGAGGAAAGGTGGGGTTTCAAAAACAAAGCATAATGATAGGTTTTTTCCTGTCTTGGTACTAGAAAAGATACTCTGGGTTGGGTGAAGAAGAGTTAGAGGCCAAGCAAGAGTGTGTGTTCTTGCCCAATCTGTCATCCCATGAGTGAAACAACAGAAATCCACAGAAGTCTGAAAGCAGGAGTGATCTCTGCTCCATCCCTGAGAAGTCTGCACACAGTCAGCAAAGCCAGAATTCCCTGTGCTTCCAGAGTGTACTGGAGGTGACAGAAGATGGTTTCATGTGCCAGGTGGCCCCATGGTGTTCAGACCTGTTTGAACCCTTTCCACCTTTGTCTAGGACACCCAAAAAATTAGAAAAAAACCAACCCACTCGGCTGTTTCTGTGTGCTCAAGAGGAGCAGGAAGGCAGTAAAGGGCCTCAGGCAGCCCCAGTGATTCTGGCTTGCTCTGGTGTGGTATGGCAAGCTATAGGATGAAATCCAGGAAGAAATAGATATTCTAGTTGAAATATAGATGAGTAGCCAGGTGTGGTGACGTATGCATGTAGTCCCAGCTACTTGGAGGCTGAGGCAGGAGGATCACTTGAGCCCGGGAGTTGGAGACCAGCATTGGCAACACTGTGAGACCCCATCTTAAAAAACAAACAAATAGGCTGGGCGCGGTGGCTCACACCTGTAATCTCAACACTTTGGGAAGTGGAGGCAGATCGTGAGGTCAAGAGATCAAGACCATCCTGACCAACATGGTGAAACTCTGTCTCTACTAAAAATACAAAAATTAGCTGGGCGTGGTGGCATGTGCCTGTAATCCCAGCTGCTCGGGAGGCTGAGGAAGAAGAATTGCTTGAACCCAGGAGGCGGATAGTGAGCCAAGATCACACCACTGCACTCCAGTCTGGCAACAGAGTGAGACTCTGTCTCAAAAAAACAAAACAAAACAAATTATAGATGACTGAATAAAGTTACCTTCACAGATAAGTTTCATTACCCTAAAACCTTTAAAATTGCCAATCATACTTAGAATAAAATCCAAAGATTTTAGCAGGTTCCTGCCTGCTTCTCTAAATGTATTTCCTGTCACTGCCCCATATCCCCACTCTGCCCTAGTTACCCTGTCTTTTATATTGTGTTTCAGATCTACTCAATATTCTTTCACCTTAGAAGTTGTTCTTCTACTGCGAGTACTCTTCCCCTAGATACACACATGGTTCTCTTCTCAATTTCACTCAGGTGTCTGCTGAAATGCAATATATTCAGGGCTGGATTCCCAGACCACCTTATATAAAATAGGAACCTTATTTCTTCCACGTAACTCTCTATGCTCTTATCTGCTTTTGTTTTCTTTATTTCACTTAACAGAACCTGACCTTCATTTATATATTAGTTTGTGGCACCCAACAAATATGGAAGGCACACAGGGCAGGATGTTTGTCTTGCTCACTGCTGTATATTCAGCACCTAGAATAGTACCTGGTATATATTAGGCCCTCAATAAATATTTGCTGAATTAAAGAACGATTAAACTTGTGTTTGTCGACTGGAATTCATGTACAATGTATGGTTCTTAAAGTAACTCACCACTTTTAGCGTTTGTTTGAAAATGTTTCATAGAAGGGAGAAAGAAGATTTTAGATTCTTTTTTAAAATTTTTTTGGGTACATAGTAGGTGTATATGTTTATGGGGTACATGAAATACTTTGATACAGGCATGCAGTGCATAATAATCATATCAAGGTAAACGGAATATCCATCCTCTCAAGCATTTATCATTTGTGTTAAAAATAATCCCACAGTGTAAACTAGTATAATCACTATGGAGAACAGTATGGAGGTTCCTTCAAGAACTAAAAGTAGAACTACCATTTGATTCAGCAATCCCACTACTAGGTATGGACCCAAAGGAAAATAAGTCATATGAAAAAGATACTTGCACATGCGTATTTATAGCAGCACAATTCACAATTGCAAAAATATGGAACCAGCCTAAATGCCTATCAGCCAACGAATGGGTAAAGGAAATGTGGTATATTGACACCATGGAATACTACTCAGCCATAAAAAGGAACAAAACAATGGTATTTGCAACAGCCTGGATGGAGCTGAGACCATTATTCTAAGTGAAGTAACTCAGGAATGGAAAATCAAACATTTTATGATCTCACTTATAAGTGGGAGCCAAGCTATGAGGAAGCAAAGGCGTAAGAATGATATAATGGACTTGCGGGGAGGGGTGCTAGGAGGGTGAGGGATAAAAGACTTTTGAGTACAGTGTGCATTGCTCAAGTGATGAGTGCACTAGAATCTAGGAAATCACCACTAAAGAACTTTTCCATGCAACCAAACACCACCTGTTCCCCCAAAACTAGTGAAATAAAAATAAAACACCAATCCCATTATACCCTTGTAGTTAATTTAAAATGTGTAATTATTATTGACTATAGTCACCATTTTGTACTATCAAATACTAGGTCTTATTCTTTCTATTGTTTTTAGTGCCCATTAACCATCCCTACTTCTTTCATATCCGCCTACTACCCTTCCTAGATTCTGGTAACCATCTTTCTATGCTCTGTCTCCATGAGTTAAATTGTTTTAATTTTTGGCTTCCACAAGTAAGTGAGAACATGTGAAGCTTGTCTTTCTTTGCCTGGCTTATTTCACTGAATATAATGACCTCCAGTACCACCTGTATTGTTGCAAATGACAGGGTCTCATTCTTTTTTATGGCTGAATAGCACTCCAGTATATATATGTACCACATTTTCTTTATCCATTCATCTGTCCATGGACATTTAGGTTGCTTCTAAATGTTGGCTGTTGTGAACAGTGCTGCAACAAACATGGGAGTGCAGATACCTCTTTGATATGGTGATTTCCTTTCTTTTGAGTATATACCCAGCAGTGGGATTGCTGGATTGTATAGTACCTGTATTTTAGTGTTTTGGGGACCTTCAAACTGTTCTCCATAGTGGTTGTACTAATTTACATTCCCACCAACAGCATACAAGAGTTCCCTTTTCTCCACTTCCTTGTCAGCATTTGTTATTGCCTGTCTTTTGGGTAAAAGCCATTTTAACTGAGGTGAGATGACATTTCCTTGTAGTTTTGATATGCATTTCTCTTATGATCAGTGATGTTGAGCACCTTTTCATATGCCTGTGTGCCATTTGTGTGTCTTTTTTTGAGAAATGTCTATTCAGATCTTTGCTGATTTTTAAATTGAATTATTAGATTTTTTTCCTGTATAGTTGTTCGAGCTCCTTTTAATTCTGGTTATTAATCACTTGTCAGATGGGTAGTTTGCAAATTTTCTCTCCTTCTGTAAGTTGTCTCTTTGTTGATGATTTCTTTTGCTATGCAGAAGCTTTTTTTTTTTTAATTTGGAAATAGTCTCACTGTGTTGCGCAGGCTGGAGTGCAGCAGTGTGATCTCAGCTCACTGCAGCCTCCGCCTCCCAGGCTCAAGTGATCCTTCTAGGCAGCTGGGACTACAGGTGCTCACCACCATGCCTGGCTAATTTTTATATCTTTTTGTAGAGACGGGGTCTAGCCATGTTGCCTAGGCTGGTCTCAAACTCCTGAGCTCAAGCAGTTTGCCCACCTTGGCCTTCCAAAGTGCTGGGATTACAGATGTGAGCCACCATGCCCAGCCAGAAGCTTTTAAGTTTGATGTGATCTCATTTATTTATTTTTGCTTCTGTTCCCTGTGCTTCTGAGGTATTACTCAAGAAATCTTTGCCCAGACCAGTGTCCTGAAGAGTTTCTCCACTGTTTTCTTGTAGTAGTTTCATAGTTTGAGGTCTAGATTTAAGTCTTTAATCCATTTTGATTTGATTTTTGTATATGGTGAGAGACAGGTGTCTAGTTTCATTCTTCTGCATGTGGATATCCAGTTTTCCCAGCACCATTTATTGAAGAAGCTGTCTTTTCCCCATTGTATGCTCTTGGCACCTTTGTTGAAAATTAATTCACTGTAGATGTATGGATTTGTTTCTGGCTTCTCTGTTCTGCTCCATTGATCTGTATGTCTGTTTGTATGCCAGTGCCATGCTGTTTGTTACTATAGCTCTGTAGTATAATTTGAACTTAAGTAATATGATTCCTCCAGTTTTGTTCTCTTCTCTCAGGATAATTTTGGCTGTTCTGGGTCTTTTGTGGTTCCATGTGAATTTTAGGATTGTTTTTTCTATTTCTGTGAAGAATGTCATTGGAATTTTGATAGGGATCGCATGGAATCTGTAGATTGCTTTGGGTAGTATGGACATTTTAACAACATTGATTCTTCCAATCCATGGACATGGAATATCTTTCCAGTTTTTTGGTGCTGTCTTCAATTTATCCAATCAGTGTTTTATAGATTTCATTGTAGAAATTTTTTGCTTCTTTGGTTAATTCCTAGGTGTTTAATTTTTTTTTTTTTGTGGCTATTGTAAATAGGATTACTTTTGGATTTCTTTTCAGATTGTTCACTATTGTCATATAGAAACGCTACTGATTTTAGTATGTTGATTTTGTATCCTGCAACTTCACTGAATTTTTTTCACCAGTTCTAATAGTTTTGGTGGAGTCTTTGGGTTTTAAAAAATGTAAGATCATATCATCTGCAAACAAGGATAATTTGACTTCTTCTTTTTCAGTTTGGATGCCCTTTATTTCTTCTTTTGTCTGATTGCTCTAGCTAGGACTTCTATTATGTCGAATAACAGTGGTGAAAGTGGGTATCCTTGTCGTGTTCCAGATGTTAGAGGAAAGGCTTTCAGTTTTTCCTTATTCAGTATGATATTAGATGTGGATCTATTGTATATAGCTTTTATTATGTTGAAGTATGTTCCTTCTATACACAGTTTTTTGAGTTTTTTAATGAAGGGATGTTGAATTTTATCAGATGCTTTTTCAGAATCAATTGAAATGGTCATATGGTTTTTGTCCTTCATTCTGTTGATATGATATATCACATTGATTTATTTGCATATATTGAATCATCCTTGCATCCTTGGAATAAATCTCATTTGGTCATGATAAATGATCTTTTAAATGTGTTGTTGAATTCAGTGATTTTTGCATCAATGTTTATCAGACATATTGGGCTGTAGTTTTCTTTATTTGATGTGTCTTTGTCTGGTTTTGATATTAGGGTAATACTGGCCTTGTAGAATGAGTTTGGAAGTATTCCCTCCTCCTCTATTTTTTGGAGTAGTTTAAATAAGATTGGTATTAGTTCTTCTTTAAATGTTTGGTAGAATTCAGCAGTGAAGACATCAGGTCCCAAGCTTTTCATTGCTGGGAGTTTTTTTTTTTTTTTTTTTTGAGACAGAGTCTTGCTCAGTCGCCCAGTCTGGAGTGCAGTGGCGCGATCTCGGCTCACTGCAAGCTCCACCTCCCGAGTCCCCGCCATTCTCCTGCCTCAGCCTCCCAAGTAGCTGGGACTACAGGCGCCCGCTGCCACGCCCGGCTAATTTTTTGCATTTTTAGTAGAGACGGGGTTTCACAGTGTTAGCCAGGATGGTCTCGATCTCCTGACCTTGTGATCCGCCCGCCTCGGCCTCCCAAAGTGCCAGGATTACAGGCGTGAGCCACCGCGCCCGGCTGGGAGATGTTTTATAATGATGTTTATCTCATTTGTTATTGGTCTGTTCAAGTTTTGGATTTCTTCATGGTTCAGTCTTCATAGATTGTATGTGTCTAGGAATTTATTTGTGTCCTCTAGATTTTCCAATTTATTGGCATATAGTTGCTCATAGCAGCCACTAATGATCCTTTGAATTTCTGTGGTATCAATTGTAATGTCTCATTTATCAGCTCTTATTTTATATATTTGGGTCTTGTATCTTTGTTCTTAGTCTGGATAAAGGTTTGTCAATTTTGCTTATCTTTTCAAAAAAACAGCTTTTCATTTTGTTGATTTTTTTTTGTATTTTGTTTCAGTTTCATTTATTTCTGCTCTGATATTTATTATCTCTGCTACTAATTTTGGGTTGGATTTGCTCTTGCTTTTTAGTTCTTATGCTAGGGTAAAATATTTTTTTCCTTCAGCATCTTAAATATATCATGATATTCTTTCCTGGTCTATAACGTTTCCCCTGAAAAATCTGCTGCCAGACATATTGGAGCTCCAGTGTATGTTATTTGCTTCTTTTTTCTTGCTGCTTTTAGGATTCTTTCTTTATCCTTGATCTTTGGGTGTTTGATTATTAAATGCCTTTAGGTAGTCTTCTTTGAATTAAATCTGCGTGGTGTTCTATAACCTTCTTGTACTTGAATATTGATGTCTTTCTCCAGGTTTGGGAAATTCTCTCGTATTATCCCTTTGAATAAACTTTCTACCCCTACCTCTTTCTGTACTTCTTTTTAAAGTCAATAACTCTGAGATTTGTCCCTTTGAGACTATTTTCTAGGTCTTGTAGGTGGGCTTCATTATTTTATATTCTTTTTTCTTTTGTCTCCTCTGACTGTGTATTTTCAAACAGCCTGTCTTCAAGCTCACTAATTCTTTCTTCTGCCTGTTTGGCCCTGTTATTAAGAGATTCTAATGCATTCTTCAGCATGTCAGTTGCTTTTTTTTTTTGAGACAGAGTCTCACTCTGTTGCCCAGGCTGGAGTGCAATGGTGCGATCTCAGCTCACTGCAACCTCCGCCTCCCGGGTTTAAGCGATTTTCCTCCCTCAGCCTCCTGAGTAACTGGGATTACAGGTGTGCCACCACGCCCGGCTAATTTTTGCATTTTTAATAGAGACGGGGGTTTCACCATGTTGGCCAGGCTGGTCTCGAACTCCTGACCTCAGGTGATCTGCCTGCCTCAGCCTCCCAAAGTGTTGGGATTACAGGCATGAGACACCGTGCTCAGCCTGCATTTTTCAACTCTAGAATTTCTGCTTGATTCTTTTTAATTATTTCAAAGAGTAATTGTTAAATTTATCTGATAAAATTCTGAGTTCTTCCTACGTTCCTGTCTTCTTGTCTTTAGAATTGGCTTAATAGTATTAGCCCTACTTGTTTTTGGATAAAAAGACCACATGAAAATTTATTTACCATTGATCTTTGAAAAGTATGAATTTTTCACATACATGCCAAATGATTCTATCCTCCTTTGTGCATTCTAGTTTGATGCTTGTGAAATCATAGCAATGTTATATTGTTAATGTATAGTGCATTTGTTATTGTGCTTATTTTATGTTTTAATTTTTTTATTCAAAAGTAATATATGCTCATTTTAACAATTGAATCCATATATATATATATATTATATTTATAAATCTGGTCTCCTATGCCTCTATTTAATCTCAATCCACATCCCAAGGTATTCTATACTATTTTCCATGTTAGTAAAACATATAATCTATTTTCTTTACTTCTCTCTTTTATATTCCAGAGAATCATGTTATAGATGTAATAACCATGTAAGTTCTCTCTTTTTGCTTAATGGATCATGGCCACTTCTCCTGTCTACGTGTGTAATTCTAATTAATTCCTTTTATTATCTTCATGGTGGCCATATGGTAATTTATCAACCGTTTATTTATTGATGAAGGTTTTTTCCAGTTTGTGTGAATCCAGATAATGCTTTAATAAGTATCTTTTCATAGAATTTCGTATACTGATGCTTTTATTTCTTTGTATTTTCCTAGAATTGGAATTGCTGGCTCAAAATGCTTGTGTCGCCTAAATTTTAATAGTTGCTACTCAGATTACTTTCCATTGTAGTTGTGGCAGTTTTCATTCTGCAACACCATTATTTATTCATATATTTTCTCTAACTCAATTTCTTTCCCCCTTTATCAGGAACTTCAGTTACAGACATATTAGACAACTTGAAGTTGCCCTACAGCTCACTGATATTCTATTCTCTGTTTTTTTTTTTTTTCTTTATGTTTTCTTTTTCTTAGTGTATTTTATTTTGGGTTCTATTGCATTGTTTTCAAATTTACCACTATTTTGCTCTGCCGTGTCTCACCTGTTATTTTCATCCAGTTAATTTTTCTCAGACATTGCAGTTTCCATCTCTATATAAATTTGATTTGGATTTGGATTTAATAGTTTCCGTGTCTCTACTTGTTGGGGTGATCAGACCCAACACCAGGCTGTGGGGGCTGCGAAGTCCAGCGGAGTCAAAGGAAAAGACAAGTTAAGAGAGAAAGTAGGACCGGGGGCCAATGCTAGTATGGAGGACGCGAAGGCCCCGAGCTCTAGGAGCCCATGCTATTTATTGGTGATCAAACAAAGAAACAGGTGGTGAGGATGTGGGGGTTGAAAGGAAGCGGTGTATCAAGCGAATGAGTTACAGCTGTGATGGTTTAGCATTTTCTTTGAAACATATGACTACTTCAGATAATGGGAGTGCTAGAAGCAAGGAGCCAGCAAATCTAGACATATTCCAAAGGCCACGAGGGGTTTTAGACCCTGGACCCGGGATATGTTCCAACACTCTTTTACATTATGTCACTCAGCTTTTCTCCCAACATCTACCTGACTTTTTGAACATAAGACATACAGTTACAATAACTATTTTGATGTCCTATCTACTAATTCTAACCTCGATGTCAGTTCTGAGTCACTTTTGATTAATTGATTTATCTTTTCAAGAATGAGGGCCATATTGACCAGTTAGTTTGCACACCTGGTAGTTTTTGATTAGATGCCAGGCATTGTGAAGTTTACCTTGTTGGGTGCTGAATTGTTTTGTATTTCTATAAATATCCTTGGGCATTGTTCTGGTACACAATTAAGTTACCTGGAAATAAGTTTTTTGCTTGTTTGTTTGTTTGTTTGTTTTGGGTCTTGTTTCTAAGATTTCCTAGGTGGTACTAGAAGAGTACCAGTCCAGAGTTAATTATTCCCCACTACTGAGGCAAGACTGTTCTTTTTACCTGATGTCCCATGAATCTTGAGGTTTTCCAGTCTGGCTAATGGAACAGACAGTATTCCTGGGCTCCGTCTGGGTTTCTCCTCCTCATACAAGGCCTTGGACACTCAAGGATATAAGCTGGGGCAATCAAAGGGCTCACCTTTTCTTGTTAGAGTACTGGACACTCTCCCCTTTAATCCTTTTGAATGTGTTTTTCCCCAGCCTCAAGTAGTTTCCTTGTACACATGCACTGATCAGGATTCAGTCAGATATTCTAGGGGAACCCTTTGAAGAGCTCTGGAATTTTCCTGGTACAGGTCTCTCTTCTCAAGTATTCTGTCCCTTTCAGCTCCTTTCCCTCAACCCAGGGAATGGCTGGACTCTATCTGTTTCACCTCCTTACACAAGACCTTGGACATTCAAGGATATAAGCTGGAACAATCAAAGGGCTTGCCTTGTTTGTTTCTCATTGCTCAGGGAAGGTTTCTGCTACTTCATCTTGGAAGCAGAAGTTTTAGATATTAAGGGTTTCAGATAAGCTAGTCCTTTTTTGTACTCAGGGAAACCGCTGGGATGCTCAGTGAAAATCAGCACCGTGTCAGCCCAACAGTTGTTGTATTTGTTAGCTACCCCTTTCAAATTATTGCTTTTGTGTGCTTTACCACAGGTGTGAAATCACTGGACATTTAACTGTCAAATAGTATTTGTTATACATATTGCAGATTTTTTCTCTCTTTTAAAGAAAATATCTGAAACAGGTGTATAAAGTAATCTTCACCGTAAAATAGTGATTGTTTGAACTGGTATTTTTTTTTTTTTGCAATTAAAGACAACTGTGAAAAGGCTGTAGTAGCATTTCTTTGTTTCTCTTTATTTTCTTCAGAGACTGCAAATAGGACATTTCAAGAAAAAGGCATCCTGGCAGGAGACAGCAGAAGTTTTAAGCCTCATTTGACCTTCATGAAGTTGTCAAAATCACCATGGCTCCGTAAGAATGTGAGTGCATGTTCTTATTGCAAGCCTGTTTTACCAGGCCACGCCAGCCATAAGCATGGTCTGGAGCACAAGTGACATTGCCGTGGTCTCACACTACTCTTGCTTCTGGGATTCCAAGTCAGGTTGGTTCCAATTCCCAGGGATGCTGAGGATATTCCTGGCCTTCCAAGGAGGCTATTTCAGCTTTGCCTTCCTTTGCCATCATGGCTGTTTTTTCATTCTCTGGCCATCATTTATTTCTACCACTGTTGTCTCATCTGCTTCATTCCCTGAAGAGCCTCGAGGTGGTGCCAGAGTTCAGTTTTGCTGCTATCCTTGCTTGTGGTTATTTGCATCCTGTTGCTCTCAAAGCTTCCTCTGCTGGCCTGTGTACGCTGGTGCTGCTCACTGCAACTGGGTAAGCTTTTTTACCCCTCTTCCTGTTGCTCTTCAAGGTTTCCAAAAGACCGTCTTTCAGCGGTTGCCTCAATTAAGGCCTTGGAACCAGGTGTATTGGGGACTGGGCATGAGGGTAACTGAGGGACCTCCTTTCCTGGAGGTACTTAAAAGTACTTCTCCCTAATGATGGTCAACAGTGGCACAATCCAAGTGACAAGTCTTTTGACTTCCCCTGTCTCAGGGTGACTTACTGCCTTTATAGGCCACTCGTTCTTCCCTCAGAAGTCAGAGCAACTTTTGACTTCTGTCTAGGTTCATGAGCATTTCTCCTAAAATCCTAAGGCTACCCTTCATTTTGTTTCCTGTTTCAGCCTAGGGGGTTCCTCATGCAAATTCAGACATCTGATGGCCTGCTCTCATATACCAGAGTTTTGGAGACGGGCATGCAGATTAATATCCGCTCCCTGCTCTCCATGACCCTTTGCTGCAGTTAAGACTGATTTGCAGCTCTAGCAATGAAGGCCATGTGTAGTAGTAAGTAGAATTTTTTTTTCTAAATTTGTCACATTTTGTATTTAATGTCTCTGTCCTCAGAAAAGTCTTTTGGGTCCTTTAAATCATGGGTTTGGGTGACTCACCATCCTGTAGTTAAGAGTTTTCTACAGACTATTGCTGAAAATCTCAAAAAGATACTTTGCATGTTTTTTTGGATTACATTGCCACAAATTTAGTAGTACCCATATTAGGTATCATTCCAGAGTATAATAGGTAAAAATAATTGGTGTAAATGATAGATATTGAAATCTGGGATGATAACAATTTACAAAACTTGTAGACTGACAGTTTGATTCTTTACTGGTTATCTTTCTTGTTTTGCTTTCAAATGGATTGTCCTCTTCCAAGTGGTTTCAAACTTAATCACAGAATGACAATCAGTGGTGAAGGTAATATCTCCATTTCAACATGTTTCTTTATTTTTATAGTATTAACTTTGAAATGAGAGTACCCAAGGACATTTATTCAAAAAATGCTTAATTATATATGTCAACATTTCAAACTGCATTTAAATGATTTATTGGCAGTTAGTTTCTCAGAATCAATCTTACCCTATAGAAAAGTGATATGAGACTTGGAATGGTTGTGATGTGACTGAGATCACAGTCTTATCAGTTACAGAGCCCTGTCTCTGTACCTGAGAAACCCATCCCATCTCATTCTGTCTCACATTCTTCCCTCCCATTGGCCAGCTCCAGTCATATAGAGTCATTTCTATGTGTAAGGAGCTCCCTGTTCCAAATCATATTAATTAAGTAAATACATATTGAGTGCCTACTATGTGCCAGACATGGTGCTGGGCACAGAATGGTGATCAAAATAGAAACAGTCACTGCTTGCATGGTACATAAAATCTAAGATTGCATTTTATTTAGATCAGAATGCTTAATATTTAGAAAATAAATTATGATCTTATCATTTTCAGGAAGTCAAATAATAATTTTTTATTTTAATTTATGGAATGAGTCTATTCCCATCACTATTATAATGGTGTCAGTGTTCCTGAAAGTTTAAGGAAGTAGATCTTAGATAGGGGGATTCTAAAGTCAGCGGGGGTACTTGTTGAAGTTTCAGATTTCCACCCTCTACCCTTAGATTTAGAGATGGACCTAGGACCTAAGCTTTTGATGTTCAGTAAATGCCACATATGGTTCTGATACAGATGATCTGCAGAGGAATATACTTGAGACCTGCAGGCTTAAATCAATACCCAACAGTTTCTTGTGCAGCATATCTACTGTAAAGGTTAAAACCAGTATGAAAAGCTGGCATATATACAAAAGGATTTCATTTATTTACTTTATTGTGATTCATGGTTTGGTATGTAGATTGTTTGAAAATATATGGTTCCTTAGTCTCATTCTTAATGTTTTTACATTTCCAGCTATCTATTTTCCTCTCTCAGCACTAATTTTCTTTTAGATTTTTGTTCTGAATCCATCCATTGATCTAATGATCACAAGCAAGTGACCATTAAATAAAGATGACCGTGGAATGTATTGCTGGCTTTCCATGTTATTTAGATTGATAGTGAAATAAAAGAAGGGAGTGGCAAAATAGTTGTTTTTTTTTTTTTTTTTTTTTTTT
>NW_016803559.1:608581-645015 GCF_001698545.2 Rhinopithecus bieti
CTCCGCCCCCCAGTTTTTTTTTTTTTTCTCCACTTGCACGTTTGGAGATTGGACTCATTTCACGTATGTTATTTTTTATTTAAAAAGTTACTCTAATTATAAAATTATTAGCTGAATATATGCTTACTGTAAACAATTAAAATACATACAGACCTATAGAGTGAAAGGTACAGTTTCTCCCTCATTACCGTCCTGCAACCCACTTCCTTCCAACAGAATGTCTCTCTCTCTAGGTAACCACTGCCAGTAGATCCTTCCAGACCTTTTTCTATGCACTGCAAATATATATGGACATACATACACGCATATAGTTTCTTTAAAACACAAATAAAACTCTCAATATTATTTTGATTTATCATAATTTAAACATTCTTCCCTTGATGAATAATTAGGTTGATTTCTGTTTCTTTGGTACCACAAACAATGCTGTTATGAACTTCCTTGTTCACTTTTCTTTGGGTGGATATGCTAGTATTTCAGAGAACCAATTCTTTGAAGTGGAATTCTAAGGGCAAAGGGTATTGGACATTATAAACTTTCAGAAACACCTCAAATTGCCTTGTCAAGCAGTAGTGGCAGCTTATACTCCCAACCATGGTGTATGAGAAGAGCATGTGTTAGGATAAACTTGTGGTAGAAAGATTATCAGAGGTCATATAAAGTTGATATGGCCCTTTGAGCTATGAATTATGCAACTGACATTAAAAAAATGTAAGAAATCTCATTTTATTTAAGATGTCCTACCTGCTGATATTATTCTAAAGAAATAATTTAAAAAGTGATGTTCTTTATGCATAAAGATGTTTACTGAAATGTTATCAATAATAGGGAAATAATAGAAATAACTCCCACAGCAATAGGGAAAGGTTTAAGTCAATTATGGTAAGTCGTATAAATGATATAAGTAGCTATTGAAGTAGATATAAGGATTCTATAACAGCATGCAAAGGTAAATAAAATGCTGTACTGTTTATGTAGTATATAAAATCTATACTGTAGAATATATAGTATAATTAAAATTGTATAAAATGGTTTTCTTGGGTTTGCCTTGCCAACACCTTAATGTGTTTCAATGCATTTTGAGGTAAAAGTGACTTCTCACAGTTGCTCTCTTAGCCCATGATTTTTCTGGTAGGTAAGTGAATAGAACTGACCTTAATATCACTCAGAATATAGTAAATCCCCCTTGACATGCTAAGGATTCCCATTTTGGTTTGCTGGGGTTCTGAGGAATGGTGGGACCTTGGTGAGTAGAGTGTAATAAGAAGTGGTGATGAGCAAAGTTAGGTGCCCCATGGCAATGCAGGAGTGTGGGGTAGCCACCGGATTGAGGAAACCTGAAGATTTTCCCTTGTCATGGGAGTGTTCCTTCAGTTTCTGGTATGCAGGGGTGGTATATAGTGAGACTGTCTGGAAAAGAGCTAAATGATACCTCCTGTTAAGGTGCTCTGTGTTAAAGACTGATTCCAGGTGGTGTCCTCCTTATATTTCAATTTGACCTGCTAGAGGGTAGTCTGGAAATGATTTTGTGTATAATACTGATGCACTCCTAACATACTGGTGCTACTGTTGTCAGGGTAGACATGATGATTGTTGGTAAAAAGGGGTGTGCTGTGTAGAGGCATGCTCCGGATTATTATAGGAAAATTCTGAGATAGTAAGATAGCTGGTCCATTCATTATTATCTATAGGAGGTGTAATGAGATATTCTGTAGTGATAACCCAATTGAGATTTTTTAAATCATCTGTCATTGTAATTTAAAAATTACAATGAAAAATAAAAAATAACCTGAAAAGGTATTATCCATGTCAACTTAAAAAATTAGATTTAAGTCAGAGCTATAAACAGTTTGTTTATGAAGGTAAAACATCTCATTGACATTAAAGATGTGGAGAGATGGCTGGTGCAGGGGATGAGTGTTCACCCCCTGGGAGGTCGTACAGATCTAGTGCGAGGATTTCCCAGTGGTGTTAAGTGTTTGGTGCAGAAGTCCCTGGACTTCTGGGGTCCTGTCCTCTGGTAGGCACCTGTTGGCAGGTAATTGCATGTAGCAGCAGTAACCAAAAGCCCAGTGGGGATCTAAACATTCAATATATTGTGTTCAAAATTTTGAAAATATAGAAACTCTCTCTATCAAATGTCCTGATGTGAAACTTCTTCTGTGACAGCATGGTATTCTGGTTCCCAAGTTAGAGAGCTGAGTTGAGGCTAAGGACAGATTCCGTGAAACATAAGGCTTTTCTTGGCGATTATATATCTTTCTAACACCAGGAGACATTTAGTCAATGTGTCAGCTTTGCATATTCTTAGTTTCATGAAATTCTAGTGGATATATTGCATAATATCAAAAGAAATCATTATCATTGTATTTTGTAATTTTTTCATTGAATGAAGGCTCAGAAAATCGTATTAAATTACTGTCCCTGAAACAGTAACTAAAGTTCAGGTTATTTGTAGTTTTATTCAGAATTTAGTTGACATAGCCAGTCTGCTAACTTGTTCAGCTTCATGCTTTTTATAGTATATCTTTTTGGACTTATTTTTCTTATTGAATAAACTTGGGTTTCAGTGATTTCAATGTTGCAAATCTTGGTTGGTTAGCAATATGTGCTAACACTTGGTGGCAGAAGAAGACAAGTTTCAAATCAAACATCTTAATGCAGATCTCAAAAAATAAATGTGATAGCGTCCTCAAAAAATAAATATGATCTCCTAATGTATAGGTCAGTTGTTTTTAATCACAAATTATTTTCTGGGCTTCTTAGATACCTTCCCTGATTTATGACTCTTTCAAATTACTACTGTAGCTCTTAAACTGACAAAGGTATGTTTTATGAACATGACACCTCTTTGCAACAGTGTTTTGTTTTTTTTTTTTTACAGAGTCAGAAAGTGAGAGTACTTTAGAATGAAAAAAATGATCTTTGAAAATTGTTAGTGACTTTCACTTAGACTGGTTTGTTTTGAGGGCAGAATTCAATATGCAAAAAGTAAGGGCTGAAGGGTGATCATTGGACCTGATGAAGATGATGTTGAGGGGAGTGGAGAAGAGGATATAGGACAGTTATTGGTAGGAATGGAAACAGAGAGCATATGGATGAAAATTTTGTTCTAATGCTACCATTAAGAGGAGATTCCAGTTCCTGAATTGTTTGGTGATTGAATATACAGAACCAAAATTGTAATGAAAAGTTTCTGTATTAGGTTGGCTGAACTCAGCCTTAACTCTGCATCCTTCCCTAACTGTGAGCCCTGATGTCATCTTTCTTCACTCAGTACTGTTACTTACTTCCATCTATCTATCTATCTATCTATCTATCTATCTATCTATCTATCTATCTATCTGTCTATCTGTATCTATCGCTGCATATTTTTTCAAGATTTTAACTGGGCCTGGTATAATTTGACTGCCACTCACTTTTGGGGGTCTGCATGACAGTGAGCTTTTATAAACCATTTTAAAACTCAGGAGCATGAAGACTTCTTAAAGGAATCCCTGTAGTAAATTTAAAGGAACGTGAGCTTTCCTGTTTTAGCCCTGTTATTTAGTCCTGGAAAAATCACCTAACCTCTCTCGATCTCTATTGACTTGTCGTACAAGAAGGACTCTTGACACCTGTGCTATCCTGAAATGTCTATAAGATAAACACTTTGACCAAATTGGTTAATTTGGCTTCACACAGATATGTATATTTCTAACTTCTTATTGGCTTTCTTGTCTGCATGGAAGGAGAAAGACAGAAAGAAAAAAGGTCTTCAAGTACCGATAGGAAGATAGTGGCAATTTAGATCTGAGTCTTTCCACTTGTCCTCCTAGAAGCCAGATGGAGCAACAAGGACAATGGGAAAAACACGCTACACGTCTTTATTTTTCTAAAGAAGTGGGATCTCACTTGGTTACCCAGGCCTAGAGTTCATGGCATGATCATAGCTCATCACAGCCTCCAAATCCTAGGCTCAAATGATCCTCCTGCCTCAGCCTCCTGAGTAGCTGGGACTACAGGTGTGCACACCATGCCTGGCTAATTAAAAAAAAATTTTTTTTTCTAGAAACGAGGTGTTGCTATGTTGCCCAGGCTGGTCTGGAACTCCTGGCCTTAAACAGTCCTCACACCTTGGCCTCCCAAAGTGTTGGGATTACTGGGATTACCGATGTGAGCCACTGCACCCAGCCACATACTACATCTTTAGTGAAACTGAGAGGTAGAGAAATCCTGTCAATACCAAATTATGTGTAAGGGCTGGTGGTAGAGGCCCTCCTGACCTGGGAGACAGACTAGGCAAGCTTTCACAGGGCTCTACATTTTAAAGAATCCTCCTTCATTCTAACAAAGAAGAGGCACAGAGAAGCCCGAAGACTACCCTGCCACTTCCTTCCTTCATCCCTCAAAGAGGGCATTTGTAGATGCACTGGATATTCAGTGAACCTTGATTATTCCAGACAAAACTTTAAAAATATCTTTGGTGCAAGATAAAGCAGATTGGTTCTGTAAACTATTTTGAATCTCCCTGTGTCAAATGGCTTAATTACTCACAGTTTTAGTTGTTTTGAGTCACTTTTCGTATTTCCAAGTGCATTGAACAGCAAATCTCTTTGTTTTAATGGCTTTTTAACACTAAAAATTCAGTGAGTTCTCAGGAGATAGAATTGTAATTTCTTCTGAGATACTCTAGATTACATTAGTCAACCCTGTCATCTACTGTATGTTAAAGAGCACTATTTATAACAAGTGCTTTCACTTGTGTTTCTAATGTATTTTTTCAACTTTATGCTGTTGTCTATTTCTGTACATTGAAAAAAAACAAGTTTACAATTGTTTAACAATTGGAAATGATGTTTACAAAGGTAAACCTGCTTAACATTCATTTGGAATCTTTCAGTACTTTATATGTCTTTAAAAATTGAGAAAGAGTAAACAGAATGCTAAATTATTTTATGGGAAATTCTAGAAATTGACTGAAGTCAGGATTACAAATGATTCCTGGTTGATCTTGATTCTGTTAGAGATTTTGACAACTTCGAAAACCCTAGAAGAAATGACTGGTGAACCTAATGTTAAATCTTCAAAGTGGAATGGAGATTTGAAGCAAGTATCTTCAATAGCATTTTCTGAGATTTTTCTTTCTGAACATCTCTCAGGGTTTTATGTGAGGCAGGGCGGGATCTGTGATCCAATGAATGTTAGCAATAATGGGTGAAGTAAAGTTAATCTAACTCTTTATGTCAGAACTTCTTAGGTTGTCTGAAATGCAAATGCTTATGGTGAATCTCAAGAGCTTACAACAACAGAGATTCTTTTTTTTTTTTTTTTTTTGCCCATGTTCATGAATCCTCTGGCTCTGCTCCACACTGTCTTTACTCAGTACCGTGGCTGGGCAGCCTCCATCTAGGACTTTTCTGCTCTTCTGGCAGAAGGAAAGAGAGTTGGTGAACATGCTGATTCTTAAAGCTTTTGCTAAGAAGTCACACACATAATTTCTCATCATATTTTATTGGCCAAAGCAAGTCACATGGTCCCTTCTGAGTGTAACATAGCAGGATATATAATTTGCTTCCCGGAAGGGACACCACAGGAGGGGCAGTAAATATTTTGAACAGTCATATAGTTCACTCAGCGTTGTTTCCCAACCAAATGCATTTGACCAGCAAGTCCTTTTTCCACAGACTGTTTTGTAGCCCTAGTATTTGGTAGAACAGGTTTAGGAAATGCTGATTTGATAATTCCGGCTTAAGTGATTTTTTTTTTTTTTGTCGTTAAACACATAGATTCTGTGTACACATTTATTTTCTAGCAGTTGCATCTACAGATAAGCTTCTGTTTTTTATTTAATTTATTTTATTTATTTATTTGGAGACGAGTCTTGCTCTGACTCCTAGGCTGGAATGCAGTGGCGCGATCTCGGCTCTTTGCAAGTTCTGCCTCCTGGGTTCACGCCATTCTTCTGCCTCAGCTTCCCGAGTAGCTGGGACTACAGGCGCCCACCACCACGCCCGACTAATTTTTTGTATTTTTAATAGAGATGGGGTTTCACAGTGTTAGTCAGGATGGTCTGGATCTCCTGACCTCATGATCCACCCGCCACGGCCTCCCAAAGTGCTGAGATTACAAGTGTGAGCCACTGTGCCCAGCCCGATAAACTTCTGATTTAAGTGTAATTGAAGAAACAGAGTTTTAGAACTTGTATTAAAAGATGCAGTATCAGAGTATTCAAGTTAATTAAAATTGCATGTGTTTGCCTTAATTATATTAAATATAAAAATTCTATCTCAAAGATTACCATTAGTTATGGGAAAATGTTTTCTCAGCGAGTCATTTTAGACATTTTGAAACTGGTAATTAATTTCATTTTCTTAGTCAAGGACAAAGTGGAACATCATGAAAATATAAGAAACTTGCAAACCCCACAGTGGATTGATTATAGGTAAAGAAAAATAGAATATATGGTCAAGAAAACCTAAGATTTTATTCCAAAATTGTGTTGATGTGGAACTATTTACCTTGTTTAGTAAGTGACAATAGCTAATTACTGACCCACTCAAATGATCACATAAAAGCAAACCAGCTGGAATTATTTGGATGGCAAGAAGATTTTCTGTCACTGAAAAGATTGGCCAACCAGCTCTTATTAAAATAATTAACTGCGTAGTGAAAGAAGGTAAAGCTATATTTTTCTTGAGAGACTCAGATATGAGAAGGAATTAAGGTTGCAATCCAAAACCATAACTACTTTGTATTGGAATTATACTTCCACTTCTATATATGAGCTGGTTTATTTTGACCATCAGAATCTTACCCTCTCAAGGAAAGATACCTTAAAAATAGAATAATACTAGTTCTTCAAATTACTAAACCAATTCAGTTCTCTTTCAGTTGGTTACTCTAGTAAATTAAAAAGGCAAAAAGGTTATTGGCCTCTTTGCCGGGGCCAAGCCTCACTTTATCTGTAGTTGAGGACCTAACAACACTTATTCCTCGTATCATCTTAGGGACTAGCCACCCTTGACTACAGGAATTCCAGTTTGGTTCCTACAGGAGGTGTTCTGTCTCTAAACCCTACTGATGGCAATACATTTAACTGTTGGCCAGGTTTGTGACACCATTTTGGAGATCCATCTTTAAGGCCTTTTAGTGCAACTGTATCTTTATACTGTCCCAAAGCTGAAGACCAGAGTATGAAACTACCTCTCTTTCTTCCTTGGCTATTGCCTTCCCCACAGCTGGATCTGATTATAATAATTTGATGTGTAACTTTATTTAGAACAGAACATTTCTTTCACAGTATTTTCTGGTTTGGTCTCCAGCACTACTGTGGGATTTTTACTGGCCATTCATTACCTGGGAGAATGTTCTGTGTGACTCCCTGTAGTGATCCTGCACCTTTGGCAACAGCCCCTCCCTAATCTTACACATCCCATGTGTCATGACTTGGCCCCCTTGGATCCCACCTTGCTCTTCACCCTCCCTGACCTACCCTGACAATCAGAAAATGGTAAACTGTGTGCTCTTGGACTACCAGCCCAAATATCTCTCAAATTTAATTTACCAGGGAGTGGTCACCTGGGAATAAGCTGAATGGATAGGGAAATCACAGCAAACATACTTCTCAACAGGTGGTAACTTTTCCATCACACATGTATCCCTATTGGCAGGTACCTAAGATGTACAAAGTGGGTATGTGATGGACATGGAAAGGATAGTGTCGTTTGGCTTGTTTAGCTTTCTGGGGTCTGTGTATGCAATGGTAGCACCTAGTGGGTATAGCAAAAGGCGAATATGCCAGTGTATATAATTTTTTGCATTCTATTATCTTAAGATACCAATTCCTTGTCTTTTGTCAATGTTTGCTTTTCCTACTACACTCACTGCTTTTAAATTAGTCTTGAAGTGCTTCTCAAAACTGGAAAATATTCTTTTAATTTTGAAATGTCTAAAAGAAAAGGCTGTGTGGAAATTACTGACTGGTCTGATGCCTGTTTTAACTATACTTTTAAAAAGCAAATCTAATGTTTATAGATACAGGCTGACTCTGAGTGCATTAGAAAATTTATGTAATCCCTATAATTCTATGCAGATGTTCCTCAATTTATGATAGGGTTACATTCTGATAAACCCATCATAAGTTGAACACATTATAAGTTAAAAAAATGCATTTTAGGGCCGGCACGGTGGCTCAAGCCCTGCTTAATCCCAAAACACTTTGGAGCCGAGACGGGCGGATGCACAAAGGGTCAGGAGATCGGGAGACCATCCTGGGTACACAGTAAAACCCCGTCTCTACTGGAAAATACAAAACACTGCCGGGCGGGTGCGGGCGCTGTAGTCCCAGCTTACTCGGGAGGCTGAGGCAGTAGAATGGCGTGACTCGGAGGCAGAGCCTTGCGTGAGCTGAGATCTGGCACTGCACTCAGCCTGGGTGACAGAGCGAACTCCGTCTCAAAAAAAAAAAAAAAAAAAAAAAAAAAAAAAAAAAATGCATTTAATACATTTACCTTATCAAACCTGATAGCCTAGCCTCGCCTACCTAAATGTGCTCAGAACACTTATATTAGCCTACAATTGGACAAAATCATCTAACACAAAACCCATTTTATAGTAAAGTGTTGCATATCTCATGCAATTTATTGAATATTGCACTGAAAGTGAAAAAACAATGGTTGTATTAGTATTAGAAGTATGGGTTCTACCGAATGCATGTTGCTTTCACATGTCGTGAAGTTGAAATAACGTATGTTGAATCATCCTAAGTCAGGGACGATCTGTATTTTAAAATAAACAAGGAGAAATTTCACAATTAAATGTTTAAGTTTGAAATGTGGGCAAGGTTCCTGTTGAATGTTATATAAGAAATTATTTTACACAGCCATGTGTGTCATACTTAGAAAGTCTTTGTTTACATTTCTTGCTCTATCTGGAGAGAAACATTCATTTTTGGTTTAAGGGCTACACATGATTCTTGGGTCATATGTTTAATGACTGTTCCATATTCAGCTATTGTTATTTTTCCTATTAGACTCCCTTATATCTGTTATGATGTCCAGGGAACAGTTCCAAACCAAATAAGGTGAAAGGCTTGTATCATTGAGCACCTTTCTTCCTTGTTCCATTTCCTAATCTATAGGAGTGTCAATGTAGATCGCAATGCCACTATTTCTTTCCCATTTCTTCACCCAGTTCTTGTAATATTCAGTTGTTGGAGCCCTTCCTCTGTTAGACAGGGGCATCTTTCCTAAGTAGTATTCAGGGAATACTTCTGGGTAGTTAGGCAGAGTAAGAGGCTGAGTTAGGTTAAGTAAGGTGTCCTATTGAGAATGATGTTGGGGGTTAGAATGAGGGGGAGAAAAGTGAGAAGGAAGAATGTTGATGGGAAAAGGGTCCAGGAAATTGAGTAGTTCATAAGAAAGAAAAGTAGAAGGTACTAGGTACATGGAGCAGAAGGATCTGGGAAAATGCTTTAGGTCTTTCTTGTTTAAAGTTACAAGACTACAATTAATGATGTCTGTGGATGCATTTAAAATATTTTGAGAGTGTACAGTCTCTTCTACACTGTCTAGGGACAGTATTTAACTTTCATTTGAGTGGTACCTGAGGTACAGTTAGGCCTGAAGTTCTATCTGTTGATAACATGGAGGTGAGTGGTTCCATACTTTTGACCTCTAAGCTATAAAAGCACAGCACCTTCTGTCACGATATAAGTATGTTGCAACACACAGGCCAGTGTTATGGGGCAAGTTAAAGTTAGGATTTTTCTGTGAACTTATTTCTGAATGATTTTCTACCAAACAGCCCCACTCTCCTGCTTCATTGTTGAGGTCCTGAGAATTTTTTATACCAGTGGCTTACTGGCATTAATTACTTAATGTTAGAAAGTGTATATTAGAAGGAAAAAGCTATTGCATTGAAACAAGGAAACATAATAGATAAAGTTGTAACTGTATGTGGGAGATTTTGTTTTATTTTTGATATATAGAAATAAATGGTTAAGTTGGTAAATTCAGGAGAACATGTACCAAAGAGCAAAACATTAGGAAAACAGATGATAGGAAGGAGGAGGAGGCTGTAGCTTGTTTACATTCGAGTGATCACAAGACTGTTCTAAGCCAAGAACACAGCTGGAGTTTAATGAAAGGGAGTTGAATGCTCAGCTGAGACTGAGCATATAGGAATCATTCTTGGATGCCTCATTTTTTGAGCCCCTTCTTTGTTTCATTATACTGAGAAAAGCCACATGCAAGTATAACACACAGTTATGTGGCCAAACAGCATATGGTCTCTCCTGCCGGAAATGAGGAGGAGGAGGACTTGAGAAGAAAGAATTGAGGTTGGCTAAGTAGACAAAGAATGAGCTTACATGGAAACAGACTGTGTTGTAAATAAAGGCATTGCAGTGTTCCAGGACTGCGCTTGTTGTACTGAGCCTGAAACCTTGAGAACTTTTTGGGTGCCAATGACCTGTTGTTCTCTCTCTGGTTAACATGGCCTTAGTCAGTATAAATGAACCAAATGTTTGTGGACCAAAGCCATGTTTCTTCCTCTGGTCTGTTTGATGCCAGCACCTCGTGGAATGACACGTTAGGACCAGGAGGCAATACAGCATTTTCTCTTGGTGGCTTTTGTGACGTGACTTCTGTTATTAGGAATCGTGTTATCTTCCCTCTGTGTCTGCTTTCCTAGCCACTTGATGCCACCAAGGAGCATTCAGTGCTTCTTAAAAGTTTTAGGACAGGTAAAAGGAGGTGTCAACAGTAGATTTAAAATGTATGGTTCTAGCAGCTGTGTTTCTACTTACTACTTACTGAAAGGCCTAATACTGTAAATGTTAGTTAAAATGGTAAGTTTCTGCTTTTTCTTTCCATAAAGCCTGAACATTAAACCAGGCTGGAATGCTAAAAGGAAGTTTATAAATATAGGAGTGGGGAGATGGCTTGCCTAAAAAAAATCCCATGGTGAACCGAATAGATGCTTTAGCATAAAACAAAATTAAGAATTGAGAAGTATTATATATGGACATAAATAGCTGGTCCAGAAAACTCAGACCATCTGTGCCAGTATTTTACCTGATTATCTGGAATATCAACAGTATAAGAAGCATTCTTTTTACAGGCTGGATTATTTAGATAATTTTTTCTATGTATAAGTAGCATCCATGAATTCTTTCTTATTAATTTACTATGACCTATACATATCACTTGATTTATTAATATTCATGCACTATATTAAGGGCAGGTATTTTAGAATGCTAGAGATTCCCAAAGTAATTTTGACGTTGGTTTTGGAAATATGATCATGTATATGATTATATCTTAAGAATGATTAATATTCTTAGAATTTTAATATTTTAAAGTAAATAATGGAGGGCTTGAAATTATTATTCTGCTCTTCTTTTCAATATATTATATTCTCTATTTATTCTGAATCTATATCTAAGCTCTATCTCTTACTAGCTGTGTCTTTTGGTAAGTGACCTCATTTCTCTGTGATTTAGTTTTCTTATCTGTGGATAATAGGTGGTTATTAAATGAGTTCAGAAAAGTTCTTAGAACAGTGCCTGTACATAGTAAATACTTTGTATTTTCTATTACTATAATACAGATGATAGCAGGCATCATTTTTTTTCAGATTGGGCCACAGTAATTGGGCCACACAAAGTACTGTTGACTTTTCCATTTTTCATCACTCCTTACGTTTCCTTCTGTAAACTAACTGACAGGCAGTAGGTGGGGTGTCAGGGCCTCAGCAAGATAGGAAACAGGCACATTCGACCAGGGGACCAAAGCAGAGCCCAGCCACATAGACTGGCCCAGTATGGCCAGAGGAGAAGATGGGAAGGCTGCAAGGCCGTTCTCACCCTGGGTGCTGGACACGATCTAAAATCACCATGCTATTCCGGAGCCCATTGGTTGGTGCAGTGAAACTCCTCATCTATTTCCCTCCCTGTCAAGAACAGGCTGGGGTGGAACTGAGCCTCCTCCTGACTCAGAGGAGCTGAGGGAAAGCTGCCGCTGAGCGAAGGCTGCAGCTGGCAAGGAGGTAACCAAGTGTTCTGTATCAGGAGGATGGTGAAAATGAAAATACTGCAAATAACAGCAAAAATTGGAGTTGTGCAAAGAGTTGAAGGAGTCATGAAGAACTTTAAGATTTGCCAGGGATAAGCCCCATGCCGATATACAATGTTTTCATAACTTTGAATTGCCAGTATGTACATTTTCATTGGGGCAGTGATCACTTAAAGTGATTTCAGTTTCTTAACCAATATAACATTAAACAAATGTAACGTTTTGCCACTTACAAAAATAAGCATAAGAGATTACGATTCTTTAACCAGCCAATGCCCAAAATGGAAAGCGAGTTTGCCTCTTAAATCACATTCTTAATTTTGTTGTCAAGTCATTATCACAGGAAATATATATGTCTTTTATAGCTACTTGTATGACAGCAATAAACTATTGGAAAACATAGCAGAGATCCAGGAATGCCAAGCTTATTATCAGTAGGACAAATAATTTCTTTGTCTTATAGGAAGCTTGTTTATATTTTCATCATGGAAGTTGTGATTGTTATAACAAGTAACAATAAGAAGTTATCTTCTATTACAAAAAAGTTTCAACCTTCTTAATATTAATTTCCATTATTCTGATGACAAAAAGTTTGTCATAGGAATTAAAGATGAATAAATGTATCTTATTTTTTAGAATCTTAAATGATTTTCACTTTGAAATTAACAAATGTGAATTTCCATATTTTTGTGACCGTCTGTCTACTTCCTGTGTTAAAAATAGAGTCAGAGGCATAGTAATATAAGTCTGAGCCCTCTTTGGTACATATTAAATTGTGCACATCATTTAGCTAAATGTAAATGATATGGTGAATGCCTCCTGAGTAAATAATTTCCATTACTTATCAGATTGAGCCATTAGATGATTCTAAAAATATTCATCATGCTTTCGGTGGCATTTTCTCTGGAGTGGACTGTTTGAGTGCCAAGTTACAACCAAGAACGAAATTCCTGTTTCACGGTACATTGTATCAAAGGTTATCAAGTGTCTTTGAACATCACTGATAATTTTTCCTAAACTGTGACTGAAACTAGGCTAAAGAAAAGTTAAAACTTCAGTCATTTCTAGTGATTAATTAAGATAGTCTTGAAAACTTTTTTCTGTTTGACATTTCTTTTCGCTAATTTATTGTTTCAAAGTCTGATATTCCATACTTAACATCCTATTTTCTCTTCTAATGTTATGTTGCATAATTGAAATGTCACTTATACTGGGTACAATTATAAATATGAAGCCCTTAAAAATATGCCTTGTCCCTGTTAGGTTCAAGGCAAATATAACCTTCTAAGTACTAGACCATCTCCAATCATATTCAAAATTCCAGGGTTGCAACACCCGTAGCATGATTTGTTAAAGATACCTCACATATTTTTCTTCTGCATGTGAAATAATCCCAACTCTTAGTCTTTATAGGTCAGATTTAACAATTCTCACGATATCTTTTGAACCCTCCTAACATTGTATACCTCCATTGATAGTTAAGTAATAGTGCCTTGGGTCTAGCCTATGACGAAGGGTCTGGCCTATGACGAAGAGAAGCAGAAAATAATTTGGGGGGGTCCACAGCTTGAAAATAATGCCACCACCCAGCCTTTTTGGCTTTAAAATACAATCTGGGAGGATAATGCTTCTGAAACTATTTTGCCATCCCAGTGGATTCATTCAGAAAACAGGGCCCTTCTTAGTCTTACCCTAAATGATCCACTTTTGAGGTCTCATTTATTTTCTCAGAATCATAGTCTTCCTTTTTTTTTTAGTATGAAAGGAAACACCACCTGCTGCAGCTGGATGGTGAAATCAATTCAGATAAATTTTATCAGAAAAGAAATATATTGCCAAACAAAAAATTTCTCCAGAGAATGAAGATCATATTGAAATTGTAATATATATCAGACAATGCAGAGGCTTAGCTATTTCTAGATTGTTTATTACTGAAGATTTTTCTGATCAGGGCATATAATTTCAGTGCCTCTCATGCCTTTTTGAACCATAGCGCTCTCTGTAAATTATGAGTTAAGCAATTAATTCCGTTTCACTTGCTAGTAAAAATTAAGTCCTAAAGACTCATGTTGGAAGTCATCTGTGAAAATTCTTACAAAACAGTTGGCATTTACTTTTGCTGAAATTAAATTAATAAGCCTAGAAGACGAGAGTCAATCTCATGTTTTATTTCTTTAAAAAAAATGACATTTTACAAAACGGAAGTGAAGATTATAGCAATAGTGGCTGGTGAGTGCTGGCATTGGTTTCTTGAAAATTGAAGGTTCTTATTTGTCTGCTATGTTATTGCCAGTCTTCTCTCCAGTCTAAAGGAATGACTGTCTCCAACCTCCACACCCCCCCACCCACACACACATACCAGCATTTAGAAGACAAGCATGATTGGTCATTTTCCATTTACTCAATGTTTTTTGTTCTTGAAATCTTATCTCAAATGAAATTATTACATAAAGTTCACTAATGATAATGGCTGTGTGTATGTGTGTGTTTATATATAATTTATTATATTTCATTATTTTAAGCACTTTTATAAATTAACTTGCTTAGTCCACATAAGGGGGAGGTAAGGGGAGAGATTAGGAGTCCAGTTCTAGACATTGAGCAAAACATACATCAATAGAAATATGTTTAATATGATATTAAAAATTAAGATCAACTTAAATGTCCAACAGTAAATAATTGGATGAATAAATTATGAGACTCTCATGCAATGAAGTACTATGGAGAAAAATATTTGGCACATCTGTATATTATTTACTGACATGGCATATTTACTGACAATATAAAGCTGGTTATCAAATAGTACTCAGGGAACAACCACATTCTATAGAAGAGAAAAAATGTACTTTGTATTTGCATAGGAAAAACTAAACACATAAACTATAGCAGTAGCAGTTTGTAGTGATTTAATTTTTTTGCTTTTATAATTTTTTTATTAACTAATTTTCTAATTAAGTTTTTGTCATTGAAAAGAGAAAATATATATTCTCATTATCTTAATCTTATGGACTGTATTTTGGGACTCTGAGGCTGAGTTGCAGGGCCATTGTATAGTATAGCAGAGGCAGATATATTCTTTCCCATGTTTGGGGAAACTACAGAGGTACCAAGGCCATCCCACTGTAATTTTTCAACAACCAACTGTTTCTGCTAAGAAAATACACTGAAAGTAAGGAGGAGCAGATAGAGAAGAACTTGTAAGATCCACTGACCTCCCTGCTGTAATTCAAGTACTCTTTGTCTTTCAGATGATTCTTACATAAGGAATTTAAAAATTACATCCATCTAATTAGAACATTTTTCCACTATAAAATGTTAAGATCCACCTTACTTTTAAAGATTTATAGTATTTTTTTTCCTACCTTACTTTTAAAAAATTTATCCATTTTGCTGGGTACGGTGGCTCACCTCTGTAATCCCAGCACTTTGGGAGGCCGAGGCGGGCTGATCACAAGGTCCGGAGATAAAGACCATCCTGGCTAACACAGTGAAACCTCGTCTCTACTAAAAATACAAAAAATTAGCTGGGTGTGGTGACACACGCCTGTAGTCACAGCTACTCAGGGGGCTGAGGGAGGAGAATCGCTTGAACCCAGGAGGCGGAGGTTGCAGTGAGCCGAGATCGCGCCACTGCACGCCAGCCTGGGTGACAGAGTGACTGCATTTTTTAAAAAAAATATCCATTTCTCCATTTTTGTTGTCCATGATTAGTCTTTCCTTGGTATCTCAAAATTTTAACTCAGTATACTTTATTATTTCTGGAACTTAAAATGTATGAAGTTCTGAAAACTGCCAAATTTAAACCTAATACTCTTTATTGATGGTTTTTAAATACAACTCGTTCTAGGCAGGGAGACTTGAAAAACAACTTTACAACAATTTTATTGTTGTATATGATTTTCAAGTGCCAGTAGACAATGGTGTACTTTATTCTAAGATGTAATGATCAGGTTCTAGGAAAATGATGTAATTATGAACTGGCTGCCTGGGTGAAATGATTGATTGATTTATTTGTTTTTTCATTTCAAGGGAGTGAAAAAAATAGATCCTGATTTATATGAAAAGTTTATCAGTCACAGATTTGGAGAAGAAATAGTATATCGCATAGATCTTTGTTCCATGCTGAAGAAAAAACAAAGTAATGGTTATTATCACTGTGAATCTTCCATTGTGATTGGTGAGTGTCATTTAAAAATTATTTATTATCTTTATTTTTAATTTTTTTGGCATCACTTTTATCTTGGCAAATATTTAAACTTAGTTGTATATGTTTTCTCAATGATATACTTTCCTAAATATTATGTTTTGACAATGATACACTGAAAATTTTCTAGAGCATTTTAGTATTTATATTGATCAGTTAAGAATTTACTACCCATAGTTTTTATACTTCTGGCTTTAAATATAATTATAATGAAGTCTGGAAATACTGATTTAGAAATCATTTCAATTTAATTTTATTTCATGAACATGAAGAAAGCATTTTCTCCAGGGAAGGCCTCCATGGCTTTCCACACCAGGCATTTTTGTATTTGCTGCTTGTAATTAGGAATAGAATGACCCCAGCCAGAAAGTTTCACCTTGAGAAGAGAAAATGTAGGTGACCTGCAAAAATTGAAAACTTCAATTTCTTCCCTGAGAAAGATGTTTTGAGGGGAAGCAAAGATTCATATGTAAATGCATCTGTTAGATGGCATGAGATGAGACAGACTCATATAAAACTGCGTTTCCAGGTGGAAAGTGTGTACACTTATGGAGATCTTTCATCCAGAATAGAGCTATTCTCCACTTTTTGCAATGTGAATGTATTTCAAAAGAGCCAGCTCTGTTTTGATTCAGATTTATTATTTCAAACCAGACACTATTCTTTTAAAATTGTGAGCTTCAAGACAACCTGATTTATATACTTTTAAAGTAACATGAAAATACTCAAAGAAGACAAATACAGGCATACCTTGTTTTATTGTGTTTTGCTTTATTGTGCTTCACAGATAGTGCCTTAAAAAGACAGTTTATTTATTTATTTTTAACAAATTGAAGGTTTGTAGCAACCCCGTATCAGCTGTCTTTCTCAGCCATTTTTTCTAACAGCATGTGCTCTTTTTGTGTCAATTACATTTTGGTAATTCTCACAATATTTTAGACTTCATTATTATTATATCTGTTATGGTGATCAGTGATCTTTAATGTTATTATCGTTATTGTTTTGGGGCGCCACCATATGAATTGTGTTCATATAAGATAGCAAACCAAATTGATAAATGTGTGTGTTCTGACTGCTCCACCAAACAGCCATTCCCCTATGAAGAGTCGTACATCTCTTACCTTAAATCAAAAGCTAGAAATGATACATTGGAAGGACATGCAAAAAAAAAAAAAAAAAAAGCTAGAAATGATTAAGCCTAGTAAGGAAGGCATGTCGAAAGCTGAAATAATCCAAAAGCTAGGCTTCTTGTACCAGTTAGCCAAGTTGTGAATGCCAAGGAAAAGTTCTTAAAGGAAATTAAAAGTGCTATTCCAGTGAACACACAAATCAAAAGAAAGTGAATTAGCCTTATTGCTGATAAATGGAAAAAGTTTTAGTGGTCTAGATAGAAGATCAAACCAACCACAACATTCCCTTAAGCCAAAGCCTGATCCAGTGCAAGGCCCCACCTCTCTTCAATTCTGTGAAAGGTAAGAAAGGTGAGCAAGGTGCAGAAGAAAAGTTGGAAACCAGCAGAGACTGGTTCATGAGGTTTAAGGAGAGAAGCTGTCTTCATAACATAAAAGTGCATGGTGAAGCAGCAAGTGCTGATACAGAAGCTGCAGCCAGTTATCCAGAAGATCTAGCTAAGGTCGTTGATGAAGGTGGCTGCTCAAAACAACAGATTTTCAACGTAGACAAAATAGCCTTCTGTTGGAAGAAGATGGCATCTAGGGTTTTCATAGCTACAGAAGAGAAGTCAATGTCTGACTTCAAAGTTTTTCAAAGAACAGGCCGACTCTCTTGTGAGGGGCTAATGCAGCTGGTGACTTTTAAGTTGAAGCCAGTGCTCATTGTCCATTCCAAAAATCCTAGGGACCTTAAGAATTATTCTAAATTCACTCTGTCTGTACTTTATAAATGGACCAACAGAGCCTGGATGACAGCACATCTGTTAATAGCATGGGTTACTGAATATTTTAACTACTGCTCAGAAAAAAAGATTCTTTTCAAATGATTACTGCTCATTGACAGTGCACCTTGTCTCCGAAGAACTCGCATGGAAATGTACAAGGAGTTTAGTGTTATTTTCATGCCTGCTAACACAATGTCCATTCTACAGCTTGTGGATCAAGGAGTAATTTAGACTTTCAAGGCTTATTATTTAAGAAATATTTTTGTAAGGCTATAGCTGCCATGAATAGTGATTATTCTGATAGATATGAGCAAAGCAAATTGAAAACCTTCTGGAAAAGATTCGCCATTCTAGATGTCATTAAGAACACTATGATTCATAGTGTTCTTATGCAAGGAAGTCAAAATAGCAACATTAACAGGAGTTAGGAAGAAGTTGATTCCAGCTCTCATGGATGACTTTGAGAAGAGGTTCAAGACTTGGTTGGAGGAAGTAACTGCAGATGTGATAGAAATAGCAAGAGAATGGCCAGGCACGGGGGCTCACGCCTGTAATTCCAGCACTTTGGGAGGCCGAGGCAGGCAGATCACAGGTCAGGAGATCAAGACCATCCTGGCTAACACTGTGAAACCCCATCTCTGCTATAACTGCAAAAAATATTAGCCAGGCGTGGTGGCGGGCACCTGTAGTCCCAGCTACTCAGGAGGCTGAGGCAGGAGAATGGTGTGAACCTGGGAGGCGGAGCTTGCAGTGAGCCGAGATTGCCGCCACTGCACTCCAACCTGGGCGACAGGGCGAGACTCTGTCTCAAAAAAAGAAATAGCAAGAGAACTAAAATTAGGAGCGAAGCCTGAAGATGGGATTGAATTGCTGTAATCTCATGATAAAACTTTAGTGGATGATGAGTTGCTTCTTATGAATGAACAAAAAAAGTGGTTTCTTGAGATGGAATCTACCTTGGTAAAGATCCTTGAACATTGTTGAAATGACAACAAAGGATTTAGAATACTACATTAACTTAATTGATGAAACAGTGGCTTTGAAGGGTTTGAGAGAATCAGCTCCAGTTTTGAAGAAGTTTTACCGTGGGTAAAATGTTATCAAACAGCATTCCATGCTACAGAGAAATATTTCATGAAAGGAAGAGTCGATTGATGCAGCAAACTTCATTATTGTCTTATTTTAAGAAATTGCCACAAGCACTCCAACCTCCAGCAAGTACTACCCTGATTAGTCAGCAGCCATCAACATCAACAGACAAGACCCTCCACCAGCAAAAAGATTATGACTTGCTTAATGCTCTGATGATCATTAGCATTTTTGGCAATAAAGTATATTTAAAGTAAAATGTGTACATTTTTTGGGTATAATATTGCACATTTAATAGACTGCAGTATAATGAAACATAATTTTATATGTACTAGGAAACCAAAAAATTCATGTGACTTGCATTATTGAAATGTTTGCTTTATTGCAGTAGTCTGGAACTAACCCATAACACCTCTGAGGTATGTCTGTATATGTAGCTAAATATTGCAAGGTCTTTAACCAAGGTAATTTATCTCCACATCAGCTGGAAGAATACCTATGGATGTATACACCCTGAAAGAATCTTAATACTGATGTTTATTAAAGCATTTAAAAAATGTTCAAGAGACACAATTTTACTTCCAAATTTTCATTAGAGATCTTCAGAGGTCCTCATTTTACCTTTCAAAGACTTCAGCTATTTTAAACAGAAGATATTCAGTATGTCGTTTGAATTTTATATTCTGAAACATCTCAAGTCTATTTTAAGGAGAATTTTCATGTTTTCAGAGTCTCTGTAAGAGAGCTGTCTTCCATCCAAGTTTTGATGAGGACCAAACATTTCTGTTTAGGTTCATTGTAAATGGAAAATTTAGATACTTCTTGTGTAGGACAGATTTTGGCTGGCTTCCCCTATCTTCTCTGCCAACCTTATAAGGCCTCTTATAAGGCCAACCTTATAAGAGATGTAGTGCCTCATTACCTCTCTCACTCCCATTAAAAAAAAAAAAAAAAAGGAATATGTTGATATTGCTGAAAATATTGCAGGACTGGCATTATGAAGCTTACATCATAGATTACCTAAATTACCACTGGACAGTTCTGTTCAGCCTACCACCCCCCATCACTATGTTCAAGCCACTGAGATTTTGCTTTCATTGCTCTTTTTCAGTTGATAGTCTTTAAATTTCCCCTTATGTGAGGTAGTTTCTCCAGATCTTTCCATCAAACTTCTTTATTGCTGTTACACTTTCTAATTCAAAACAATTTTGCCTTTTTCAAACCCTCTGCCAATCTTGTATCCCCATGCCAATCATTTCACATTGTTTTAAAAAATGATTTTTGCTTATTACAAATGCTTTTGTGGGTCACATTTGGCGATGACAATATAAACTTTAAAATCATATATGCATCTAAAGTGATAATTTATTGTTATAATTAACCAAGTTTAATGTACACTAGAATTCATTTGCTTATAAATAATTATTGATTTTGTCAATCTTACCTATATTTTATAACAATATTAGATTTGGTATACTTTGTTTTATTTCTCAATCAGATTTAATTGGCTTACCTTGGTTTAGCTTCTCTTTGATTTGATCCTAGCTCAAATTTAATGTCAATTTCTTGAGGCTTGAGCCAACATTTTATGGTATACATTAATACAGTGGGACAGACTTCTGATCTTAAGATACTATTCAGAGTTCTAGGATAGAAGTTGGGCCTCAGGGACACTGAGAACTTCCTGGTATTGTTCGTAAAACTTTGTACGTAGGTACATGTGTGAATTTTTCTGGGGAGATAATTTAGCCCTCATTAGATTTGCATATTTCCTATCTTTGTTAATGGTACATTCTTGGAGAGTGCTAGATTACAAGTTGCTGATTTTCTCTTTAACCATCTCTGTTATACCATTTAAGACATCTTAAAAAAAAACTCAGTGAGTATATATGCTGCATTTGTAAGGTTTCCAGTTGATTCACTTTTTTTTTTTTTTTTTTTCGAGACAGAGTCTTGCTCTGTCGCCCAAGGCTGGAATGAAGTGGCTCAATTTCAGCTCACCACAACCTCCACCTCTTGGGTTTAGGTGATTCTCCTGCCTCAGCCTCCTGAGTAGCTAGGACTACAGGTGCACGCCACCATGCTTGGCTAATTTTTTTAAATATTTTTAATAGAGACGGGGTTTTGCCATGCTGGCCAGGCAGGTGTCAAACTCCTGACCTCAGGTAATCCACCCACTTCAGCCTCCCAAAGTGCAGAGATTACAGGCGTGAACCACTGTGCCCAGCCTCCAGTTGATTCACTTTCGTATTTTCATGTTCTATTCTTTGCTTCATCGATATTATTTCTTCTGTCATGTCTTTGAGGATTTCAATATAGTCATTTTTTAAAGTTCTTTTCATATTTAAAAAGTTCTGTGATTCCTTGGGAGTGAATTCTTGTATTTGGTCTTCTGTGACCTTCAATTTCCTCTAGTGCTTTTTAAGTTTTTTTTGGAGCTTGTCTTATTGTGCATGTTTTCCTCTTAGAAGCCCATGTGGATTTTGTGGTTGTGTCAGCCCTGGTCCCACAGGATACGTTGCTTTGAACTGAGTTAGGAACTGGTAACCACAAATCATCCTTATCCATAAGGAGTTGGGATTCCTTCTTCTGAATTCTGTTACCAATATGTGAGTTGAGAGTAAAGATACTAGCCTTTTGTTTGCCGTATTGGCTTCAGATATTTTCCAAGTATTATGTTGCTTTTAATTTTGGACAAGGAATTTTTTATATTAAGTGTTAAGTTTTATCAAATTATAGGTGAAAATTTCTTCTGTGATTTATATCATGACCATTATGAAATTATCTTCAAACCAAAGATTTGATGTGTATTCATTCATGTTTTCTTTTAGTTTGTTTTGTTTTGTTTTCCATTTAGGCTTTTAATTTACCTGATATGATCATTAATATAGGTTCTCATACACACAGGAGAAACTCATAAATCCAGTTCTATTTTATGCATTTTAAATTTTATCCATTAATTTATTCATTTTTAGTGCACATGAAGTAGGGATTTAGTTTTAGAAAGTATTTTCTTGCTGGGTGCGGTGGCTCACGCCTGTAGTTCCAACACTTTCGGAGGCCGAGGCGGGCGGATCACGAGGTCAGGAGACTGAGACCATCCTGGCAAACATGGTGAAACCCCGTTTCTACTAAAAATGCAAAAAATTAGCCAGGTGTAGCGGTGGGCACCTATAGGCCCAGCTACTTGGGAGGCTGAGGCAGGAGAATGGCGTGAACCAGGGAGGCGGAGCTTGCAGTGAGCCGAGATCGCGCCACTGCACTCCAGCCTGGGCGACAGAGCGAGACTCAATCTCAATAAATAAATAAATAAATAAATAAATAAGAAATTATTTTCTAGGATTTCTTTTACACCCCATCAATCTTTTTCTTTGTGTCTCAGAAATCACAGATTAGCAGCCCTACATGTACTTGATTGGAACAGGGGTTTTTGTTCTTTTTTTATAATTAGAATTACTTGCTGATACTAGTGTGATCTTATATTAAATCTGGATTTCCACCTTCTGAACAATCAGAAGAGGTGCCCACATTACCATGTTGGTCTCACATTCTTTCATGGCACTACAATTTCCTGGATGGAGTAATAGGCATTGTGACCTTCAGCGTAGCTATCTTTTATTATCCTGTTTACCCTGTTATTCTTGTACAAATCTGTTTACCTTTACACTGCCTACTTGACTCCTGAGGGCATCTGAGTTTGTACCTCCTGCCAGCTGTTGCCTGCTTTATGTTTCTATGGTGAATATTTTCCTCTTTATCTTCTGCCATTGTATACCTTTATGTGGAGTATTAGGAGAATTTGGTAGGATATGGTGGCAACATTCATATTTTCAGATATAAGAAAAGGTACGTTTTAGTTGTTTCATGCTGAAAGCTTTGGGTGATATTATGCCTACTTGTCAAACCACACTGCACTAATCAGTTAAAATTCAAATAATTAATAAAAAAGTGAAAACTCTACTTCTTTTTGGTGAAAACCAGGAACGAAATATGGTTCAGATATTTTAGGATTATGAAAGCTCTTCTCTGTGAGCTACTTACTCGAGTTGGGTGAATTAATTTTTCTCAGGCAGCTATGTTCCATTTATATTTCCCTTGGGAATGTAATTGACTAAATGACACCTTTTGTAAGATTGATGAGCAATTTAGTGCTTGCAAAGACTAGTTTACTTTCAGCTGTCAGACATATCTTACAGGAGGCAGTGGGGAATTTGGAAGGGTCTAGAATTTTTTGTTTGTTTGTTTGCAGTCCAGTGTATTTATAACTTCTGCAAGCAGAGGTAGAAACAGAATTATTTTCTGGGAACACTGTTTCTTTGCTTAATAATTATTATTCAACATTAATGAATGTTACTGAACATATACAATGTGCCTACTTCTCTCTTTGGTATTATGTGATACAGAGAAGTATAAGACATAGTCCTTAGGAGTGATACAGAATCACCGGACAGCAAAGACTATGTCTGAGAAATGGAGGAGGAATAGATGAATAGGGCTTGTCTATAACAATAATGGGATTTGATAGGACACAGTGGAAGCTTATAATTTTACCATTTAGTAAGAGAGTAGGGGGATAGGGGAGTAGCAGAATTCAGCTGAATGGGATGAGATTGAGGAGCAGAGCGATAGCTAATAGAGAAAGGAGACTTTCTGGAGCAATTGACTTCATTGCTTTAATGGCAAAGACCACAATTACTTTTGAACCAACCTGATACAATGAAAGAGAAGCAATGGATTGGGAGGCAGGGTGGAGGCATTAATAGTGATAGACAACATTTTGATGGAACCTATGGTTGAGTTAGCTGAGGAAGTTGGAGGTTGCTAGGTTTGCGGGTATGAGGAGTTGGTGAGGGGATGGTACATAGCTACATACACTGAGGCAGTGTAATACTGAGTAGATGAATGTGAGATAAAAAGAGAATGATGTTGTGCTCGCTTCAGCAGCACATACACTAAAAAAAAAAAAGATGATGTTTAATACTCAACAACACAGGACTGAGTCCTAAAGATAAGACCTTTAATTAATTTGAGACTGTAGCATAAGAGGCCGGGAGGGGGATGGGGTTGGGCCAAGCATAAACTAAATGGAAGAAGCAAAGATCTCCGTTGACATGGTGATAGACCAGGAAAGAGTTCTAGATAAGTTAGTGCCATATAGCTGTAGTTTAGTCAGAACGTATCCAATTCTAAATAGGCCAGAACAACAGGATACCATGCTCAGACTTTATGGGCTGAACACTAAGGATAATTCTGAGTGAGTAGAGTCAATGAATTTATTCTTCAGATGTCCTTGCTTTTTGAGAATCACCCTTAAGACACTCAGATAGCCTAGATCAGTCTTAAAAGGCTTGTTAGTCTTAAAAGGCTTGTCATGGTTCACCCAGGCATTTCTAGTAGTCATATGAGGGCAGTAGTTCAGCCAAAAAGAAAAGACCTTTTGCCTTGCTTCTGAGGTTGGAGTCCTTTTTGACTGAGGAGACCCTCATCTCTGACTCTGACGTCTTTATCTTCAGTGCTCCTTTACCCTTAGGGGCCAGGGCAGAGATGAGTTGCCCACATCTGGATGGATGTTGCCCAGTTTTAGTATGTAGGCATGGCGATCTCCTTTATGGAAGGTAGTAACCATTGTTTGATGCTTCAGGAAGGCATAAGAGGAGAAGGAAATTAATTTTTTCATTGAGTGAAAGGCATAGCTAAGAAAAAAAGGTTTTGAGCTTTCTAGAATCCTTGAACCTGGACCTTTGATAAATAATAAAATTTGAAAATGTTGAATTTGAAAATGTGTGTATTGCTTAAATGCCATATGCTCACTTAGTGGAGAGGGGCATTGGCAGTAGATATGTGCATGAATGTCTTCCTTTTATTAATTTGCTTTTGCAGTAGGAAAATGTGCCTCATTGTGCTTATCTTATACATGATTTAATATTCTAATCATTTACAAGGCTATACTTTTGTTGGGTTTTACTTTATTTTTTATTTTTATTTTTTGTAGAGATGTGGTCTCCCTATGTCCAAGCTGGTCTTAAACTCCTGGGCTCAAGTGGTCCTCTTGCCTCGGTCTCCCAAAGTGCTGGGATTACAGATGTGAGCCACCGTGCCCGGCCTGGGTTTTAAATTCTTTTAAAATACACTTTAGATTCACCTGTTCTTAGAATTTGGTCCATGGATCCCTGGTGGTCCTTTAGATACTTTTAGGGGGTCAGCGAGGATAAAACTATTTTTATAAAAATAATAAGACATTATTTGTCTTTTCCACTGGGTTAACATTTATATGCAAAAACAATGGTGAGTAAAACTGTGTATGGCCAGTATAAATCTAGACAGTTGCAACTAAAAAAAAAATTTTTAAAGCCAGTTTCATATAAGAATGTTCTTGCTGAGTAGTAAAAATTATTAATTGTGTTTAATCTCAAGTTCTGAGTATATATATATTTAATATTCTGTGTAACAAAAATGGGAGGTATGCATGAGGCACTTTTGTTGCATATTGAAGTAGGTCGATCCAAAGAAACGTGTTTGTATGATTGTTTAAACTGTGAGCTAAAGTAGCCACTTTCTTCCATGGAACACCATTTTTTCTTGAAGAATGATTGAAGGACAAACTATTGTTTTCATACTTGGGTGTTGACAGGCATTTTCTTGCAGATAAACAAGTAAACTTGTCACAGTGAGTATAAGAACTAACATCATTTACTGCTAATCATAAAATTCAAGCTTTCAAGCAAAAATAGAAATTTTGGAAAACTCGCATATATTATCAGTTGCTTGACAGAGCACACAGTAGGTTAATGAACTTCATTTATCCAATTTTTTTTTTTTTTTTTTTGAGATGGAGTCTTGTTGTGTTGCCCAGGCTGGAGTGCAGTGGTGCAATCTTGGCTCACTGCAACCTCCACCTCCTGGGTTCAAGTGATTCTCCTGCCTCAGCCTCCCAAGTAGCTGGGATTATAGGCGCCTACCACAGTACCTGGCTAATTTTTGTATTTTTAGTAGAGACAGAGTTTCACCACATTGGCCAGGCTGTTCTTGAATTCCTGACCTCAAGTCATCCATTCGCCTTGGCCTCCCAAAGTACTGGGATTACAGGCGTGAACCACCATGCCTGGCCTCCCAGTTTGTTTTTATCTGTCACATTCTCTATGAGGTATAACTAGTATGCAAAACCTGCACATACTTAAAAGTATACAACTAGATGGGTTTTTACATATATCCATATGCCTGTGAAACCATTATTGCCTTCAAGATGCTGAACTTTCCATTACTCCCCAAAGTTTCCTTATGTCCTTTGCCAAGCCATGCTTAAAGACTTTTCTAAGGAGATAGGGGTGATATTAATTAATGTGTTTTTAATGTTGCTGCAAAGGACATGGTTTTGTTCTTTTTTATGTCTGTGTAGTATTCCATGATGTATATGTATCCCATTTTCTTAATCCAGTTCACCATTGATGTGTACCTAGGTTGATTCCATGTCTTTGCTATTGTGAATAGTAAGCACAGTGATGAACATATGAGTGCATGTGTCTTGTAGGTAGAACAATTTATTTTCCTTTGGGTATATACCCAGTAATGGAATTTCTGGGTTGAATGGTAGCTCTGTTTTAAATTCTTTGAGCAATCTCCAAACTGCTTTCCACAGTGGCAAAACTAATTCACATTCTCACCAAAAGTATGTAAGTGTTCCCTTTTCTCTGCAGCCTTAGCAGCATCTGTTGTTTTTTTGACTTTTTATTAATAGATATTCTGACTGGTACAAGATGATATCTCATTGCAGTTTTGATTTGCATTTCTCTGATGATCACTAACGTGGAGCATTTTTTCATGTATTTGTTGGTCACTTGTATGTCTTCTTTTGAGAAGTATCTGTTCATGTCCTTTGCCCATTTTTTAATGGGTTTTTTTCTTTTACATATTGATTTAAATTCCTTACAATTTCTGGAAATTAGACCTTTGTTGGATGCATAGTTTGCAAATATTTTCTCCTATTCTGTAGGTTGTCTGTTTACTCTGTTGATAGTTTTTGCTGTGCAGAAGCCCTTTAATTAGGTCCCCACTGGTCAATTTTGTTTTGTTGCAGTTGCATTTGGGGACTTAGCCAAAAATTCTTTGCCAAGGCCAATGTCGAGAAGGGTATTTCCTAGGTTTTCTTCTAGGATTTTTATGGTATACATGTTACTACAAAGTCATGCATGGAGAAAGATCCATTAAAAATTCAAGATAGATCAACAGATCTGAATGTAGAGTATACAAAGTTCTTTGGTATGTTTCAAGATTCTACATTGCAACTAAACTTGAAGAAACTATAACTTATCAAGTTTTGGTATCGTATCAAAGCATATCCACAATTATCTTAATTTAGTAAATGTTTATGAATATAACCCACACAAACTAAAGCTCTAGGTGGGTGGGTAGGGGTGTTGCCAGCCATTCTGAAGAGTATAAAGGAGTCCTGAGGTCAAAAACATTAAAAGAAACCTCTGCTTTAGTTCATGGGTCCAAGGAAACCATGAAAAAATGTAATCTGTAGATAGTTAACATAATTTTGATCAGTGTTTTCAACACTTTCTTTGAATAAATTAATTTTGATGGCTATTAGGCTGTCTCCATGTCAAATATGAATTGGTTTGCTAACTCTCTAATTTTTTCCCCTCCTTTAATTTCCATTTGAGCATTATGTAGCAAAAGTGTAACAAGTATAAAACCACTCCAGACAGACAGGATCGTATCTATGTGAAATGACTCATTTAAAAATCATTATCATGTGAAATAGATATGATGTAATACAGGAATGTCTCTTGCATGATAGGTAGGACCAAAACATTTGCCTTTTTTTTTCTTTCTTTGCACAGGCTAACAGGGATGTGATTAAGAAAATTTTATCTCTACTTAGACCAATTAAGATGAATTTATTTCAAGCATTTTAGAAGAGGGAACAGTGAAAAAAACTGTTTATTATCTTAGAGAACTGTACACTTTTTTTCACTTGAAAACTTAGCAGTTAGAAATTTTCTCTGTTAAAATTATGGAGTAATTTATTGAATAAGAGCTGACTACAAGGTATTTCCTTATTTTATGACATACAAATTGGGTGAGCATATGATTTATCATCTAAATGGTATACTTGTAAGTATAAAAGGGGATCTGTTACTTACTAGGCTGGGATAAAAGAGGAAAACCAAGACTATCCTGGCTTAACTGGGACTTAGGTCACCCTACCTAAAAAAGTATGATGTTCTTGAAAAAGTGGAACCTTTGACATGCTATTTTAATTCCAATCTTATTTCTTTTTGTATCCTATGTCCCCTTTATATGTTTCTTTGATGAAACATGCCTTCTAAAAAGAAAATGTTTAAAATTTGTTGTTATATGCCCCTAATAAAAATGAAAAGCAACTAATAATTGGAACTCTCAGCTTACTTATTTACATCTGCCAAAGTTAGACGAAGCTTTGGGATAAATAACTGAGAAAATTAATCTTAGTGATGGCTCACTGTATTTTAACTGGTGTATCAGCTATTAATCTGGATACTAACACAAAGTGGCAGCTGTGGCTCAGGCTATTTTGAAAATCCAACCATCTGTTGGTTTCAAACCTTATGATTTATATTAGACATCTTAGGAACCCTGCATATTAAAGGGGCAGTGCTAAGTGGTAAATTTAACTATTTGGAAAATTAAGCATCACTACCAAAATGATGCAATAGTAAGGCATTTCATGAGTTATTTGTGGAGCCTTCAGTTGGAAGTTTATTCTAAAAAATATGAAGGTAAATACTGATTTCCACATAAGCAGGAAAAATAAAACCATATGAATGAAATTCTTAGAGTGCAGAGTCTGGTCAAACAAAGCCATTAACATAATAATGAATTATTAGTTGCCAAAAGTTATGGCTACCTAGTCCATGACATTGCCTCATTGCCTCTGAACACATTTTTCCCCACATTAATCAGTGTTTATTAATGTTTTAAAAGTGCTTACCACAGTGCTTGACATACAGTGTTATGAAAGCACTAGTGACCGGGCGGTGGCTCACACCTGTAATCCCAGCACCTTGGGAGGTCGAGGTCAGGATTTAAGAACCAGCCTGGTCAACATGGCGAAACCCTGTATCTCCTAAAAATATGAAAAAAATTAGCCAGGCAATCCCAGCTACTTGGGAGGCTGAGGCAGGAGAATCGCTTGAACCTGGGAGGCAGAGGTTGCATGAGCTGAGATCACCCCACTGCACTCCAGTTTGAGGGACAAAGTGAGACTGTCTCAAAAAAAGAAAAAAGAAAATGTTACTTATTCATATTGATAACAGTGCTAGTCATATAGAATACTTATTGCAGTGGTATTCTTTCCTGACATCAGAACATCAGTTTTCTAGTTATTAAAGATTTTCATTATTCCTAATGCTTTCCTTAAATTGGCATGTGATCAACACTGGTGCATTTCAAAAGTAAAGATGCTTATATATGTGTGTGTGCATATATATATAAAAAAATTTTATACAATATTTTATATTGTATACATAAGTTATATATATAAATAAGTTATATATATAAATACATAGGTAAAGATTAAAACTTGGTTTAATTTTTTTGACTGGATAAACAAAGTTGGCAAATCTATATAATATAGTGTTATTTTTTAAAACTTGCTAATGTGGTGAAATCACATTAGACAAACTTAAAAAACTCATTAAATTCTTCTCCATTTCAGTGACACGTGGAGCCATTGGAGAAGATGTAGAATAGTAGAAAGAGACAGAGAAAGAGTTCAAACTACAGAGGAAAACGTAGTGACCAGAAGTTCCTACAATCAGACAGACCTTGTTCTACTGGTCACTGCCACTTCCCAGTTTTTAGTTGTGCAACTTTTGCACATTTTAATGACTCGAAACCCGGTTACTACTTCTATAAAATGGGGATAATAATAGTTGTTACTTCATGAGGACTGAATGAGATCATGCATGCAAATCTCTTAGCATCATGCCTGGACATACTCAATGTTCGTTAACTGGTGCCTATTATTATTTTTGTAGAATTGCTACAAATTGTATACAGAATTCTTAAGCCCAGGACAAACAAGCCTCAAGAGTGACTTATGGTAGGGTTAGTCTAAGAAAAATAAAATGTCCATTTCTCCTTAATCTTACTAGGAGTACACTATTCTAGGCATTAGGAAAAACCTTGAACTCTAAAGGATTGTTAAGACACTAGAACAAGTTGTTAAGGGATTTGTAAAATATCTTTACTGACTATCTTTTAAGATGGAAGAGAGTGTATCGTTTATGAGGTTATCTAATCTGGAGGTCTGAATTGCCTCATGAAGTTTCTTCTATCATTAGAATTCATGAAACCTCTATCTTGCATTAAATTATATTTTAGTTTTTGTCACAGCTAGACCCTGATTACTATTGGATATCTGATTAATCGGAAGAGAGGTAACACAGTTATCAATCTCCAGCCCTGTTTTAAAATCCAATTCAGTTGCATCCTTTATTGTTATATAGTTACTCTTAAAATATGAATGGGGGTGGTGAAGTATGATTAGTGAGTAAATAGGTCTTGGTTGTCACACTGGCAGAGTGAATTTAGGATTCATTGATATTGCCTGAGTTGCCAATTCATTCATAGCTCCCTGCTGGCATTTGAAGCATTGCTGACCACTGTGCACATAAAGGCTTCTCCTTTACTTTAAAACTTTTTCAGTTCAATTTTGGTTATTATAATTTATTTGTGCAATTTATTGAACAGATATCTATTGAGGGTACCAAGTGCCAAGCATTATGATGTGTATAGAAGATCAAAGATGGTAGGCAAACACAGCCATGCTCTCGGAGTTTACTTTCTAGTGGGAAGGCATGCAAACAAACAATTACAATTTAAAGTGATAATGACTGTAATGAAGTTAATGGGAACCAAGTGAGGGTGCTTTTAATGCTGCCAGGGATTGTCAGGGTAGTCTGCACAGAAGAGGAAAGTTTTGAACTGAAAATGAGAATGTTCAGTGTGGAGGGAGGCAAATGAAAGAGATTTTCCAGGCTGAGAAAGCAGCATAAGCGACCCAGTGGAGTCTGTGCAGAGACGTGTAAGTAATTCACTCTGCACATGAATTGCTTACCTTTAAGTAGTTCAGATCTTATTTTGTAGGGAATGGGAGCCATCAACATTTTTGGAGCTGGACATGACATGATTAGATTTGTGCTGAAGAAAAAACACTCTGCTGGTAAGGTATAAGCACGATGGTTGAGGGGGAGCAGGAAACGGATCAGTAAGACCAGTAAGTAGGCAGGAGTGGTAGTCTAGTCAGGTCATGATAATTGCCTGCACTTGGCATTTGCAGTGGATGGAGAAGGAGGGAGGGGGTGTATCGCAGATCTTGGTAGGCAGGAGAATCAATATTTTAAGGTTTTGGATAGATTTTGAAAAACAGAAGAGAACCCTAGGTTGGCTCCCAGATTTGGGGTTTAGACAGCTAGGTAGACAATAGTGCCCTATACCAGTTGGTGGTACAGGATAAAAGAGACTTCTTTGGTGACAAGAAGATAATGAGTTCAGTTTTGGGCATATGAAAGCAGTTGTGGCCCAATCAAGGGGCTTGTTGAGGAGAGAGGTCCAGGACATAGATTTTATATATACATATATATATATATATATATGTGTGTGTATATATATATATATATATATGTGTGTATATATATATATATATGTGTATATATATATATATGTGTATATATATATATATATGTGTATATATATATATGTGTGTGTATATATATATATATATATGTATATATATGATGGTCATAGGATTCAGTGGCATTAGGTTAGTAGTTCAAGCTATGGGTATGAATGAAATAGTTGAAGGTTACTTGGGAAACCTAGAACTTCAGATTTACTTTGCAGCTAGTTACCTGAGATATGTATTGTACAGAAAGGATGGAGACCTTAAACAAGAGGCTATGATAGAGATAAAAGGTTTTGGAAATTATTTCCATATGTATGACAAATTTGTTAATTGTTTCTTGTTGGTCTGTGGAACATCAGTAGCCTAAAAATGTCTCTGTATGATTCAAGATTGCATCTTCTACAGAGAAACTTGTTCTGGTAGAAATGAAGATAATGAGGACTAAAGAAACACAGAGTATATTTTATTTCCCTTTATGAAGTTTAAATTCTGTCTTTTTTCATTAACTCACAGAGATCCTTTGATATTGTATCTGACTGTAATATGTTTTATATAAAATGCCTAAGGGACTAAGTGTGAGCAACTGAGAAAACAAGTTTGTCAGTTCATGAATTGTGGTTCTATTTGATCTTCTGTTGACTGGAGTGATGATTCAGGTGAGTGTTTTGTCTTGATTCTGGCTATGAGTAAAGGAAGCTGCAATTGACCATCACAGTTTTATATTTGGTACCAGAGAACCATAGCTGCCAAATATATGTTCACTGCCAACAACTTGGATCATGATCAGCGGAAGCTTTTACCTAAGCAGTCAGTGTTAGTATAATAAGGTTTAGAGAAAGGCAGTTTCACAGTTTTGCAACTTGTTCTCCAGCCATGTATTTTAGCAATTACAATTTTGTTTATTAGTGTGGCATACATTAATATGTATGTGATAGATTTTTTTTTTTATTAGCATGACACTCTTTTTCAGTGATTTACTTTTTAGGCTTCCCCCCACTTTTTTGCTGTATAAAATTACTTATAGACCCTTTTAATTACTTTCTTAATATTAATTGACCAAAAAGCAGATACACATTTTTATTAAAAGGTAAACACAGAACACTAGCAGACACTAGTAGCTTGCCTATTCTGAGCGCATTTTCTTCGTTTTCGCTGGGATAAAGTGGGCCTCAGGCCACGTGGGCCTGACTTTTGCTCTGAGGGTGATTAGCTCCATTCTTCTTCCTAGTGATTAGTGAAGGAAGTGGTGTGTGACCCAATTTCAATCTATGTGAGAAGTCTGCTGGGGACCTCAGCAGTTTTCTTATACTTTATCTACTGACTGGTATTTGTATTATGGGACATGGTTGCTTTCTAAGTTAAGTGCCTTTAATCTGTTAATTTTCTAGACCTTTCAGAGGAGAAACCAACATCTTTCACGAGAAGAAAAGAAACGTATTTCAGAAATGCCAATAGGACCCAATGAGTTGATAAAAAGAGATTTAGAGGGAAGGGACTACCATTTTTTAGCTGTCAAGTGTTAGGTGTACTTTGCTACCGTCTTAGCCATGTTGGACACTGGGTGACTGTAAGTACACATGCTGAGCGTGGGACACTAGGAGGATGAGCCGTGATGATCTTGTCAAGCCACTGAATTAACTACTTCTAGAGTGACACTACCATTGCTTATAGGATTATAGGACATAATGACATTTCTTTATTTTTAAGCCAGATCAATCAAGAATTTTTGGTATTTGCAGCTGAGTGCATCCTAACAGATACACATTTCAGTTGTGGATTAAGAAATGTATGAACAGAAAATAGATTCAGTGGGATATTTAAACGACAGTTCTGGCAGTTACCACATGTTGTTAAAAGGATCCATAAACAGACTAATCAGAATGAATACTGACAGGGCCTATTGGAGGCATGTCAACTGGGGCCATGGTGGACCATGACAGATTTTGAGACCTGCCAAGAGGAACCTTGATTTAACAGCATTTTATCTGATATAAATAAATTTTATTTTGAGGATTCACTTTCATTCTTCCTTATCCCTTTAAGTGTTGTTAGAGGAAAAAAAGCTTTAATAATAATATATTGAGTTATTAAAGTACCTTTTATTTGAAGCTTGACATACCAGGAAATGTGACTGACTGTTGCCTTGCCCAAGGTCAAACAGTGGGCCACTTTCAGAGCTAAATATAGATTGAGAGCATTCCACATAAAGAATAATTAGGACCTGTGAAAAACTTCCAGTGACTTAGAAATTGTAGAACCAAATTTTCTGTTGTTTATATTGTTAAACTACAAGTAAAATCTTCTCATTGGGCCCTGTTGGTGTTTCTGAAATATGTTTCTTTTCTTCTTGTGAAGGATGTTGGTTTCTCCTCTGAAAGGTCTAGGGCATTAAAAGATTAAAAGCACTTGACTAAGAAAGCAACCATGTCTGATAATACAAATACTGGTCAGTAGATTATTCTTTGCTTTTCCTTTTTTTTTTTTTTCAAATAAGGTTTTAACATCCAAACATTTAACTTGTTTTGAGAAAGTAACTCATGTTAGTTTTGTGATTTCATTAATGCTTGAAAAAAGGTCAGACTGTAAAAAGCAGGGCTAAACAGTATCTGTCTAGAATAAATGACTGTTACTGACTTTTGTTCTCCTGTTACTGAACTTGTTCTCCTGTTACTGTTTTGAGTGAATAAAACTGTCCAATGTGATTTGGCACAATGGGAATGCTGGGCTCCTTCCAGCTCCACTAGGGCCATGACTTCAAATGGGGGGCTCGTACCCTCCTTGGGCCCTGGCTCTCTCACCTGTTCTGGTGGCACCCCTTGACATAAGAGTTAACTTTACCACAAGAGCTTATGTGATGATCATATTAGCTCGTAGTATGTGTTCAATAAACAGTGGCTGGAATTAAACTGGTAGCAGAGTATCCTGTAAATGTGAGGTGTCCAGATACCTGCTGGGACTTGTCAGCACTTCTTTCAGCCTCTTACATCCAGTGCTCTACTGCTGTATGTCCTCTAAACAGGGAGATAAATTTTCTTCCCTATTTCTCCGGGAAAAGGCTTTGACTGTACATGCCGTTAAATGTTGGGCCACACACATAGAAAATAACTGACTGAATAGTAACCATGGAGTAGGCATTTGAAAATTGGCACTAAGCAGAAATGCATCAGCAGAGATTTTAGAATGACTCGTGGATTGGTGAAGAAAAAGGAATTCTTTGGTAGCTCTTGGTATCTATTTGTTTCTTCCCCTTTCCTAAATGTACATATGCTGTATATGGCACCTTATGCTTTTCTGTCTTCTGTTTTATAGAAAAAAAATTCTCTTTCCAATTGCTATACATATTAAAATTGTATAGCATATGGCAGTTTCAAATACAAATACCTCTAACTTTTAGTTTTAGAGAAAAACAAAAGCACTGTAAAGAGAAGTAAAAAGTCTGTTGAAAATATGACTAAAGTAGGAATAATGGTTTAAAAAAGAAGATTCTTGGCTTCCAAGTTTCACAGTTAAGACTGATTCTTTTTGCAGGTAATTAAGAACAGGACTTAACCACTGAGATTTATAGATAAAGTTTTTTCAGTTGTAGTTTAATTATGTTGTTTCAGAATCTGTCTCTTTGGTTACAAAATGACTACAAAGGTGCAGCAGTGGCTAAGCAATAAAGGAGCATCTTTTGGGTCTGGGTGATAGAGGTATGCCTATCGTGGATTGATTATTGAGAGCTGAATTTTTTTTTTTTTTTTTTTTTGAGATGAAGTTTCACACTGTCGTCTGGGCTGGAGTGCAGTAGTGCAGTCGCTACTCACTGCAACCTCCACCTCCCAGGTTCATGTGCTTCTCCTGCCCCAGCCTCCCGAGTAGCTGGGATTACAGGTGCCCACCACCAGGCCCAGATACTTTTTTTTTTTTTTTCTTTTGTATTTTTAGTAGAGACAGGGTTTCACTACAAGAACACAGAGAAACAAAATGTGATATTGGGTATGACAATCCAATTTTCTTCAGGCCCAGAATCATTGTTTGTCTTTTTGGTACCCAATGGCAACATGAAAATTGGAGTACATTCCAAAACATCCCAATTTCCATGAGTTATGTTTCCATGAATTGTCAAGCACTTCTTGAGCTTACATACATTTTCACTGAAACTGTGACATTTCTTGGCATAACAGTTTCCATGAGTGGGCTACCTGCTGTGTAATGAAATCTTCCTGAATTGTCTCTTTTGTACTTAAAGGTATATCTTGTCTCCTAAGACTTGGTTCCAAAATTTGGAAGGATAAAGTGGTTTTTCTCTTTCTTTACACTTCATCATTTAATGTCTTCTTTTTTCTTCTCTCTTTTGAATAAAAGATATTTACTATTTTTTTCCTTCTCATGTGTCTCTACAAGTTGTCAGACTCAAATTTCCTTTAATTAATGAGTTGGAAGCCTCAGAAGAATTGGTAATTTGTACAGTTTTGGTAAGAATTGGTAATTTGTACAGTTTGTAGAGTCAAAATCTTACAGCGAGATTTGCTT
>NW_016803559.1:646021-647201 GCF_001698545.2 Rhinopithecus bieti
TATATATATATATGTTCAGTTATAGGTAGAAAAGATGCTAACCAACAGAGAATAGAGCTTTTGGTCATAGTTAAGAATTATCTTTTTCCATTAGAGACAATAATCAGAGTGGACAGTTCTAAGTACATGGACAAGAGGCAGCTGCCACCCACCCCATACTTTTTATAGTTTCATTCCTGCCATTTTAAACAATTATAATAAAAAAACCCAAATATGATAGCAGATTTAAGCAACTGTTCTAACCATGATTTGTCCGTAGCCAGGCCTGGGAGAAAAGAAAGCATGGAAAGGTTATGGTTTTAAGTTTATGAACATAGTATCATATCAGATATTTTTCCTCACCGAGGTTAACCTTCTTTTTTAGATCTTATAGTAGACCTCCATATACTACTGAGAAGAGTGTTAATTCCCTAATAAATGGTCATCAATATTGCCAGTGATTATGTTTGTGAATGGTCCAAGTTGCTGTTTTTCCTGGAAGATGAACGTGTTCAGGGGCCATTCTGCTATTTCTGTGCTCTCAATTGAGTCGTTTTTCCAAGATGTGGCAGGCAACAGTGCTAGGCTCCAGCCCGGAAAAGGGTCTGTCTTTAGGTCCTTTGTTTTAAAATAGGATTATATTACTCTAGCAGCATTAATAAAGGGATGTGATGGCAACACATGAACCAAGGCAAGATTTTGAACATACTACCATAGAGCTTGGTTCAGTAACATTTTTTCTGCATAATATTTTGAAATTGTGGTATGCTGTTTCATATTGTATATAGCTGAGTCTACACACAAATTGTGTTGAATAATACAGAACTCTGGATCAGAGGCTTAGGGTTTGTAGAGTCAGACAGATTGATTTCAGATCCCCTTATTGTCACATACTCTCCAAAAGATTTCACACAAGTTACTTTGCTGAGCTTACTTTTTTCACGTGTAAAATGGGGATAGTAAATACCACCGTCCTCAGAGAACTGTCTTAGAGATTAAATGAATGAGTAAACTCAAGTGCCTGGTGTTAAGTGTCCAATAAATGTTAGGTTTTAAAATTCTTGTCTTGAATTTCTCCATTGTTTTCTATCTTTCATTATGATTAATTCACTTAATGCTTATGAAAAAGTCTCTAACATTATCTAGCTTTCCTTCATTCGTGCAGAATATCTTGATAAATACTGTTAGTTAATGACACATT
>NW_016803559.1:647334-667045 GCF_001698545.2 Rhinopithecus bieti
TATATATATATATATTTCTTTTTCCCCCCGCCCTGAGATGGAGTATTGCTCTGTCACCCAGGCTGCAGTGCAGTGGCGTGATCTCAGCTCACTGCAACCTCCACCTCCCAGGTTCAAGTGATTCTTCTGCCTCAGCCTCCCGAGTCACTGGGACTACAGGTGTGCGCCACCATGCCTGGTTAATTTTTGTATTTTTAATAGAGGCAGGGTTTCACTATGTTAGACAGGCTGGTCTTGAATTCCTCACCTCGTGAGCCACCCACCTCGGCCTCCCAAAGTGCTGGATGGTAGGTGTGAGCCACCGTGCCTGGCCATATTTCTTTTTTTTTTTTTAATAGAGTCAGGGTCGCACTTGGTCACTCCTGCACTCAGGCTGGAGTACAGTGGTATGATCATAGCTCACCATAACCTTGAACTCCTGGGCTCAAGCAATCCTCCTCCCTCAGCCTTCTGAGTAGCTAGGACTAAGGCATGTGCCACTATGCCCAGCTAATTTTTTAAATTTTTTTGTAGAGATGGGGTCTCACTGTGTTACCCAGGCTGGTCTTGCACTCCTGGCCTCAACTGCTTCTCTCGCCTTGGCCTCCCAACGTGCTGGCATTATAGGTATGAGCCATGGTGCCTGTACCTATTCTTAATTGCACATTTTCAGAAGCAGTGCCAACAGGGAATAATTAATAATAAAGTTAAGTTGGTAGGATTTATTGCACGAACATTGTCCTCCTGGGCTCTGAGTTTAAGTAAAGGACCTTTTTGTTTGGAGACCAGATATGTAAGTATTAACTCAAGATGGCTGCTAGTAGGGCATAAAATTGGAAGTGGAGGAGGCAAGATTGCTACCTGGTGCTAGAAAGACTGAGGTGCATATAAATACAGCCATTAGACAATCTGTTCTCTTCTTACCCTCCCCCTCAAATAATATTTTGCAACGCAAATTAAAAGCTTTATAATGAACTTACCTGATTTACAGATAAAGATATCAAAACTCCGACAAGGAGACATGAGTTTCATAACTGTTAATACCTGACATCTGGGATTCAAACCCATGGTTTCCAGACTCTAAAGGTTTTATCACTATACTGATGCTGGTGATTGGGAAATGCCAGGAGTTACTTTCCTCAGTGAAGAACGTTCCCTGCAAATACGTCTTCAATGAACACAAAAAGTAATGTTTAGGATAATTGTTCACTGGTTGTTAGGCTATTTCCTTTGTTATTTTGATCACAAAATCATATAATGCTAGGACTACAGAGGATCCTAATATTCCTACTGCCTTATTTTTGGATGAAGAAACAGAGGTCCAGAGGAGACCAAGGGCTTGTCTGGTGTTTCCTAGCTGGCTAGTGGCCGTCGTAAGGCTGGGAAGAACCTCATTTTGTGTCACCTCTCCAGTGTTCAATCTTTGCTCTAGGTTCTGATGTTACCATTTTTAGGGTTACAGGCCATTTATTTGCTTTGTAATCTTAATAAGGTTTATATTATTGCTTTTAGGACTATTTTACATTTATATACAAAATCATTTTATATTTTAAAACATACATCTATATTCACTCATGTGTTGGTGAATTTGGAGGAATAATGGAAGAGTTTAAAGTTGCTGTTTATAAGTCACTAAGCTGTGAAGAAACACAACTGGTTATAAAAGTGGAATTTTACTTAAAATTGTAATGTTCATTGTATGATAGAATAGAGTGTCCTCTTTAAATCAAGGTAAAATAGGCATATTTACATTTTAAATAGTCTGAAAAAGCGAAAGCAATTTAAAGACATGTAAATCTCTAAACATTAATTTTAATTATGTGGATAGACCTGCCAGTTTAATTTAATCAGTCAGATCTTTGCTTTTTATTCCATAGATCTTCACAGTATTTCTAATTTGGAAGTCACAGTGCATATTAATGTACCTGTGACATATAGAAACAACTGTGTTCCTTGATGACACTCTCAAATACTCTTTGATATTTGCATCAAAATTATCAAAATTCTATCTTTCAGAAAAAAAAGCATTGAAAACAGATACTAGTGTTTGTCAACATCTTCAGTGTTTTTTTTTTCTAAAATACAACAAATATAATTTGTAAAAGTGACAATTTTCATTTTTCCATGCTGCAGGCTCTTTTTGCTTGGATGAGTATGAAAGTAGGTGGACTATGTTCAGAACCACTTGAGGTGTTTAGCATCATCATGTTCCCTCTCCTTCTAATCCATGGGAAATAGGTGTGCCTAGCTAGTAAATAGAGTAGCAAGAAAAAATTGGGGTGGAATTTCTGTCACTATGGGCAATTTTTCTTTCCTAGAGTGTCATAAACTAAGGCTATTCTCTCTATAAGATAACAGATTTTGAACAATTATATGAAATCTGTTATTTCATGGAATAACGTTCAAAATCTAGCCTGTCTTAAAATTAGTTGTTCTCCTGCCCCTGAATTTGCTCAGTCACCTTGTGGCTTCATTCAGAAAGATGCCCTAATCTTTTATGTTTTTGTCAGTGATGCATCTATATTTGAGTAATTTTGTAGGCTGTTGACATATTTAATGGTATAATTTCAAAATTCATAGTATTGATTACTGCTTTAGTAGGGGAATAAGGCAGTATCTCAGAAAGCAGGAACTTAAAAGATACGCCATACCGTACAGATAACAGTTGATAGCCTCTTTCCCCACGCTTAGCCTGTCATTTCTATTGTTCATGCAGTTTGCTAGGTAGTTAATGGTACTTCATACAAGTTGTGGTTCCAGTGTTCTGCTCTGCTGGGTTTTCTATTCATAAACAACAATCTCTTGTGGATAAAAGAAAGCTCTTCCTCTTTAAGTAGCAGACAGAAAATATGTTTTTTTTTTTTTTTTTCGGGTTTGAATTTTCATGTGCAATTACTGCAGTTGTCTGTAGGAGAAAGGACTCATTGTGGTTTTTCTCGGCTATCATTCTTAAAGACATGCAGATAGCCAGACAGCACACATGGCACTGACCTACGGCTGGGCACTCACAGTTTTGTGAGAATTAGGGAGTGTATAGCCACTTCCCTCTCTGAATGCCAGTCCCAGAGCAGTTGCATTAGGCTGGAGGACTGGAGGTGGAGCCTTTTTTGCTCACGGCAGCAAGTTCCCTTCTCTTTTCTCTCCCCCTGCGGCGTGTGCGTTGGCTTTTCAAGCTGCCTGTGCTGCTCTGTGGAGTGAAAAAGGCAGGGTGTGCTCACAGACTGTGCTATAAACTGCAGTTTCTATTTGGGGTCCTCACGGAGAAGAACACCAGGAAAGACAGACAGGACCAGTGCCATGGGCCAGCTTTGCTGCTTTCCTTTCTCAAGAGATGAAGGAAAAATCAGTAAGTGGGATTTGTACTGTGCAGAATCCTAAGTGCTTTACTATTTTGTGTGGTTGTCTTCTAGGGGTAGTTTTGCTCTTTTTTTAATAGGAAAGATAGCAGACTAATCAGCTATGATTTTTAATGTGTGTTTCTGAAAGGGACTGGTAGGTGTGTAGTTACAAATTAACTGTAAAAGTACTGCAACTCAGTAGATGGGCTGTGTTAAAAATACAAAATACTGAAAACTCATTTCTGATTCTCCTCTGTTGGTATTCTCCCAGCTCATTTTTATCACACTACGTTAGAGTCAGAGTTTAGTTTTGAGTTTCTTTAAATCACTGCATTCAATTTGATATACTGTACAAGCCAGACTTCATTTTTCTTATCTGAAACTGGCGTATTTTCAGAGCAATGCTCAACAGTAACAGATAGAGAGGTAAAGCTGGTTCTAAAATGACACATATTAGACACTTGCAGATATTTTCATGTGTCCCCTGCTTTGTTCTTCCTGGAAGGGATTCAAGTGTGCCTATGAGACCACTCTAAACAAGTGATGCCGCTTTGCTTCTAGCAGAAACCCCATTGAACCTGCCCACATGAATGTTGAATTCCACAGCTGCTTATGCCCAGAGAAGAGAACTTAAAGTGGTGACATTTGCACTGCATTTTGTTCTTCACTGGCTTATGTGTATTCACTTACATTTTAGCTTTGTTAAATGGAATACTAGCATTTTAATTAGTATGCCGAATAGAGTTTGCCTTACCCTAGTTGCCCCGAAATAGGGAATTTTTACTTCCTTTTCAATATAATGTTTCCAGTCATACTTGCTAAATTTTCAGCCACATTTGTGTCATATCAGTGCTTGATTCTAATTTAAATAGGTCCATGGAATTTCATAATATCTGGTTCAAATGCTGAAAGATCTACATCTGGTTTATATTTCCTGCTGCTTGTTCTTCAGGAAACTAGCCAGGGACTGTTTAAAAAAATAATACATATGCTATACCTGTTCACTTGGGAAATAAGATGGTTTTTACAGTAACTCTTTGGGGAATCCTTTGGAATAAACGCTGAAGTCTCCAAACATTGGAAACTGTGGAGCATTTGATTGTTAACAAGGAGCCAATAAACTGTGCTTTAAATTTTACTTGTGAAAGGATACCATACAGTATGTGACAACCCTGCTCTTACAACTTGAGATGACCTTATAACAAAATCATTCACTTCTAACAAAGAGCATTGGCATTCATTTGGCAGCTCAAGACTTCTCAGGTTATTTGTCAGAATGATTTATTTGTAGTTCCTGAAGATTTGGGTTGGTTGAATTTTTTCTTGGAGAATGCTTCTTTCTGAAAAACCTCGGCATGGGCCAATGCAGGGATAGTGAATTCTTTCCCCACCCTCTTCACTTTCTATTCCACTGCTCAGGGTTTTCCCTTGGAGTGCCTGCTCTCCTGTTCTGTTTCTCTTCTTCCCCTGTCTGTAAGCATCTTTTGGCTCCATCTGAAGAAGTGAAGTTTCAACTCCAGAAGGAATTTGTTCTTTTCTGTCTTCATTATCAGGGACTATTGGAGAACAGTCTTCTGTTTTACATACGGTGCTTCCTAATATTGATGGACAGGAAGTAATATGTACTGCTTTTGGGGTTTACTGTCTCAAGTTCCAAACTTTAAGAAAAAATGAAGATAAAACATCGTATCTGAAGTGAAGCCTGAGTCTGGAGGTGCAAATTGTGGTTAGAAGAAATGCATTTGCATCCCTACCCCATTCACTCCTGATGGCCCCTTGGGTCCTCTCCATTTTCTCCCCATTATTCTTTCTTCTGTCTGATTTCGTGGTTACTTCACTGTTTTTCTCCTCCTAATCTGCTTCACACTCCATTCACACACCCCATGCACAAACATATGCACGTTGTAGAGCTGTTTCCTGATGCAGTGTTTAATTTCTTTGCTACAGGATGGTCTAAAGAGAGGCTTCTGTGCCAGGCACCGCTGTCCTTCTGGTAATATGTACCTAACAGTACTTATAAAGGGGACATTTAAAAAGTGGCAGAGAATTTATTGTTCAGCATGCCTCAAGGAGCATATAAATTAGCACAAACTGTGGGTATCCAGTCTGTAAGTTGTGCTGCTAATGTGAAAGAATCCATAATAGACATTTGGGAGGGTCCACCTTTTTCCTCATCTTGCTGCTGGATTGTACAGTAACCTCCTGGGTCTTGTTTATCTTTGTGTCATCACCTAATAGCCTTGTTAGCCTACTCAGAGCAACATACTACTTGAGCACATACTAAAAGCAAAGCACAAAAATGTGAATACCCACTCCTTCTAATTCTGTAACAGGCGGTGGCCCTGGAATGTTCTTCCTTGAAGGGAGCCCAAATTATGGATAATTTGATAAGTTTTTGGTGACAGTTTAAATTTGTGGGTGTTATTCTCAAAACACAGGTGAGTTGGAAAGCTCGTCCTCTGCAGTCCTACAGAGATACAGCAAGGACATACCCAGTTGGTCAAGTGGTAAGAGTCAAGTGACCCCTCCCCTCTCCTGCTGCTATTTTATCCTGCTTTTGCCCTTTGGTGGTGGTGATAGATAGAAATAATTCTAATTTAATTGATTTATTAGTGCTACCATTTTAGTGTATTGATAGCAAATGATGATTTTTAAAAATGAACTAGTCATGCAGAAGCCTAAGCTGTAGAAAGTTAACTATATGCATACCCAGAAATATTTTATGCAGTTTTAATTGATATCTAATAAATATACATATTTATGGGGCACATGTGATATTTTGGTACATGCATACAATGTGTAAGGATCAAATCAGGGCAATTAGGTTATCCATCACTTCAAACATTTATCATTTCCTCGTGGCAGGAATATTTCAACTCCTTTCTTCCAGCTATTTTGGAATGTACAATAAATTGTATTTAACCATAGTCACGTTACTGTGCTGTCAAACATTAGAACCGATTCCTTCTATCTGTGTTTGTACCCATTCACCTCTCATCATTTTTCTCCCTGACAACTTCCCAGCCCCGGTAACCGTCATTCTACTCTATCTCCATGAGATCCACTTTTTTTTTTTTTGGCTCCAACGTAGGAGTGAGAACATACAATATTTGCCTTTATGTGCCTGGCTTATTTCACTTCCCATAATGACCTACGTTTCCATCCATGTTGCTGAAAGTGACAGGATTTTATTCTTTTTTTATGGCTGAATCGTATTCCATAGAATATATACCACATGATTTCATTATCCATTCATCCATTGATGGAAAGTTAGGTTGATTCCGTATTTGGCTCTAGTGAATAATGCTGCAGCAAACATCAGGGTGCAGGTATTCCTTTGATACACTGATTTCCTTTTCTGTGGATAGATACCCAGTAGTGGGATTGTGAGAAATTTTGCCAATGGGTTGAATAGTGAAATACAGCAGAGCTTGTCATGACTTATTTATTAATTGGTGCAGCACAAAACAACTCTTTGTTTAAATCTTGAAAGTTAAACATTTTTCCAAACTGTATACTTTTTTTTTTCACCACAGTAAGTTGAATACACTGTCAATAAATTCATATTTCTTGGAAGATTAGAACTTTTCTTTTTTTATACAGGAACATTCTTAACATTACAAATTACAGTAAATATTATAGGATTAACAATTACTATAGATATTTTCCAGTGTAGTTTTTGCTGACTAGTTATATAGAATTTGATTTCTTTGAATTACCTAATTTCTCATATTGAGCTGCCTGAAAGGAATGTCCATCATGAACAGAAATGTCATTACAGATAATCCACAGGGGTCAATATTGCAGAGTCATATGGACCACTGTGGGTTATATATCTCCTTAAGCAAACCTCACAAGAAAGCTTAATAACTATGTATATACCTCTGTAACTAATTAGAAAACATTCTATTTTCTCTTTTCCTATTGCAGATTTTCCCATTTTGAAGTACATTGCTTTTATATAGAGTTAAGTAGATGAATGGCTAAAGATGAACTGACCTACTTCATGAGTTAGTCAGTCTCTTGTCACTGTAATTATTCAAGGATAGGATGGGGATATCATAAGGACATCACCTTCTAGGGGTGTTGTAAAGGGAGAATGAACTTGCTAATGAATGAATGCATTGACAACTCAGTTTCTTTCTAACCCTGATATTCTGTGATGACTGAAAATGAAATATTAGAATAAGTATGTGTTTTAATAAGACACATTTTAATTTTATACATGAAATATGTGTCAGTATAGACTTTTGTGAGGGATGAATTACTGGGACCATTTATAGTACCATTTTATAAATATGAGTCAAATGTTGAGATAATTTCTGATGATACTACATTAACCATAAATTGAGGTATGCAGTGTGGATTTAATGTCTGGTGAGTACTTATATATAACCATAATTACCATAAAGGCGATCAAATTTTACACAAGGAAATCTATATTTAGATTTTCCAATTACCTGGAAGTCATCCTAGAAATCCTACAGCCTTATACTTTGCTCTTCTCATTTGCATCTAAGATATGCTGACTTCATGGTTACCTTTCATATGTCTGCTCTATCTTATCACATGGATTTCAAACACCTCGTATTCAGGGTACATATTGTACATCTCTCTTAGTAGCACCAAACCCTAACATAGTGTCTTACCCAGAGGAGGCATGTTCTAAATGCTTGTCGATGAAGGAAATGATACACATTTCTTGTGAGTGTGAGAGAGCTTCAGTGTCAATCAGTCTATCAGAGGATAGAATATGGAATAACTCTAGTTAATGTTGGAACCCATGAAGAGCTTTGGTTACTGAACGTACCAGAGAAACATTTTAACAGGCTCACACTTTGACTTTACATTCTGGGCCCCAGGGAATGTGGATAGAGAGCCTCCCATCAAAGGACAGTGACACTTTATTTTTCTTCCTTGCCGGTAAAAATGTGTTTGCCCACAGGGGACACAGTATAACTCCAGTTCTGCCACTGCCTGTTGAAAACATACGGCCCATTGCTTGGCATGCAGTTCTTACTGTAGACCGAGCACAGGCCTGGGAGAACAGAGAACTGGGTGAGAAACCCAGCTCTGCTATTACATCTTGTCTGAGCAAGCTGCTCAGGACTTCAGCTCCTCAGATTTAAGAAGTGGGGGTTGAACTACTCTTGTTTTGAAAGTTTAATTTATTTTTTCCCATTTGCCCCTTAGAGCTAAGAGTCTAGGGAATAAAAGAATGAGTGATATAGATGTGATGCAATTGTTTTTCTTCCTCCTCCTCCACATCTTCCTCCTCCTCCACATCTTCCTCTTTGAGTTCCCCTCTTTCTCTTTCTCCTCTTCTTAATTTATTTAATGCTTACTGTGTGCCAAGTACTAGGCTAGAATTATGTTCAAGACTGCTTGTTAAATGCAGCTGGTAGAAAATAGATGCTCCCCTGTCTCATTTAAGAGGGCAAGTTGCTAAAAGCCAGAAGTGTGGGGGATTTCTCAGTTATAGTCCTCCGGGGTGCCATGGGGCTGAGAGCTGGTAGAAGGCTGGGATCCCAGGCAACTTGGTATGTGCTGCCCGCTTTCTGAAGCAGTGAAGCCAGAGGTGTTGTGTGTAACCTGGGACTACATTTTGCATAAGATTTCTGTGGGTAATATTGTGGTGGAGCAGGAATGGTGTGCAAGATAAAACAAACATTTAACCATAGTCACTAAAGATTCGACTTTCCCTTTATTAAATAATTTGTAATTTGTAATCAGGAAGCTTATGTTTCTAAAATCAAGTAAAGGAACATTAGAGCAAATGCTAGTAGTTACTATTGGTATCTCACCTTCCTGATTCCTTCTATTAATTCACAGGCTATGTGGTAACTGTATTCCTTCTTGTTATTCTGACATTAATTTTAGAGTTTGCAGGATTCTACCATCAAATGTTGAATAATTTTTATGAGGAATAGGAAGGTCGTAGACTTGTTCCCAACCCCCAGTAGAGCCATTGACTGCCATGAGCTGTATCCAGAAGCCCTGTCCTTCAGCATTGTGATGTGGTCTGTCCCGTGTCGTCTTCCTGGGGGGCCGTGAAAGAAGAAGCGGGACTCTGATATACTGAAAGCTTTTGGCTAATGAAAGAAAGCTTCATATCTGTTGCTCCTTCCTGGAGCATTATTATTATTTTAAGAGATGACCCAGGCAGGTCTCAAACTCCTGACCTCAAGCGATCCTCCCACCTCGGCCTCCCAGAGTATTGGGATTATAGGTGTGAGCCACTGCACCCAGCCATGGATTTGCATTTTAATAAGACCAAATTATCCCAAGTGCTCTTGGGAAATATTTATAGTAAAATAATGAAATAAAAAATAAAATAAATAAGCAGTGATGATGACTTAGCCCAACTCAAAAGAGTTTCAGAATTCTCAATTTCTATATGGTAGAAAAATAGAGGCTCTAGAAACAAAATGGCTCAGTTTGCACTTTTGGTTCTGACATTTACCGTTTAACTTCTCTAAGCTTTTTTCTGTACCTTTGTCTTAAACAGTATTTACCTATTGTGAAAATTAAATAAGCTAACGCCTATAAAATTCCTGACAGTGTGCTTGGCATATAATAGACTCAGTAAATATAAATTTCTGTGTAGCGAATAGTGTGTTAATTGCATAGCTACAGTCAGAAGTCAGCTTGAGCTTGGGCAACATGGCGAAAATTAACTGGGTGTGATGATGTGCACCTGTAGTCCCAACCACTCGGGAGGCTGAAATGCCATGACTGCACCACTGCACTCCAGCCTGGGTGACAAAGTGAGACAGACCTTGTCTCCAAAAAAAAAAAAAAAAAAAAAAAAAGTCAGCTTGGCAGAACTATACTTTTATTTCTACCTTATGCAGTAGAGATAAAAAGGCACTTAGAATGTCAGACCTTGAATTGTCGAGTAGACTTGTGGCATTGATCTGGCATTGATCCTCATTTCCTATGGGGAACTCTTTCCCCCTCTTCTTGGGGTCTTGTCCATCATGAAGACTTACTTCCTGCACCAGGAGAGACATGTGGTCCCAGCAAAGTCAACCATGATCTTCCTTAAGATTTGATAGAGAGTCTGTCTTCCTTTTGGGTTGTGAGCAGAAAGGCTGCCATCCTAAGATCACAGTACTTGGTACTGTAGAGCAAGTACAGTGAGGAAGAGTCATTCTGAGAATGGAGCCAGCACAGAGGAAAGTAAGCCTAGGGAAGGAAGAGTCCTGATGAGTGTTTGAGCCTCTGAGTTCAGCCATGCCCAAGACCTTCTCCACTACATGAAGCAATAAATCCTCTACTTTTTCTTTGTTTACACTTGCTTGATTTAGGGGACACTCAGTGTGTATAAGTAGAAATAAAACCATAGTTATGCCAAGCTGACTTCTAAGGTGACTGTGGTTACACAATTAATACACTTTTTTGTTGCAGGGAAATTATATTTACTGAGTTTATTAGATGCCAAGTCCCAGTGTATATTCCGAAACAAATATTACCAAACCTAGTGAAGAAGCCAGAGCTCTCTGACTTATTCTTCATGTTCCATTTTAGTTGCAATGAAATGTAGCCTTAAGTCAGAGCTGCTGTTAAAGAGTAGCAGGTTCACTTCAATGAATGTTGTTGAGCTCATCGTTCAGAAAACTCTGAGCCAGATGTTCTGGAAGGTACAATGATGAGTAGCACATGCTTCCTACTACTGGATTCTTTCTTTAAAATGTTACATGGCCTTGTAAAAAGAAATCTGTGAGATCTCAAAGTTTATTGTGCCTTGAACATAAAAAGCCAAGATAAAGGATATTGATTGATGCTTTCAGTCTAACAAGCAAAGCCATGTCTCTTATGTGCCCAGGAAGTTCCACAGCTAAGTCACTGAGTGTAAGTTAATTACTACCAAAATTGGAAATTACCTTAAGCTCCTATCACAGGCAGGATTTACAACTTGACATGAACATACAGTTCCTACAGCAAACATCTTAGCAAATAAAATCTTCTGTGACTGACGTTCATAATGTGAGTTACAAATTAACAGACCTTGAAACTATTAAAATAAATCTTTCATAGACAAAAGCGGAACTGTATGATGAAAATATAAAGAATAAGTGTAGCTTTAACTTAAATTATATGCTAACTAGAATACAAATATTAATTTTATTAAAGTCTAAATCAAAGATATTTGTGGCTTACAATTTTCTGCATTTAGATACTTTCCCCCAAAACTTATGAATTTAATCAAGAATATTAATAAGCCTATTATGTATATATGTAGTGCCAGGGAGAAAGTGATATACGAACAAGATGCTTGGCGTGGATTGACTTAGGATCTCATATTCCCAAGGGAGTCAGAGCTCACCTAGTTACCTAGTTTGTAATGCTGATGGGAGAGGGAAGAAGGAATCTGGTGGAAAGGGTGATTCACTCTTAATGACCTGGCTCAGATCCCCTCTCTCGCCTCTTTTCTGACTTTGAGGTCAGGTAGTTGTTGTTGGCATTTTCCTTGTGAATTACATCAGGCTTCAGTTTGATGTCTCATATCTGACTGTTTAAGTGAAAATATAATTCACACTTTCTAAGCATTTTAAATGTTCAGCTAAAGTTAGCTGTGATATGCAGCCTTTTCAGGATTTGATTGATAGCTGATAAACTGGAAAGCAGATGACTTGTTAATCTCAGACTTTCTATCTAGGGCTATTGTAGTCAGACCTTGTTTAGAGTACTGGCCAGCTGGAGGGTGTCCTGAGGGAGACCAGGATGGTGACGAGCCTGGAAACCACATCACAAGAGGAAGGCTGCAGGACTCAGGCAGCTTAGCTGGGAGGAGAGAAGGCAGAAGAATTAGTGGTCTTAAAACATTTAGAGGGCTCTTTAATGTGGAAGCAAAAGAAGAGTTGTTTTGCATGGCTCTAGGGGAGCAGAATTAGGACAGTGGGTGTTAGTTTAACACATTTTCATTTGGTGGCCTTAGAAGCCAGTGTAAAGATACATTAAGCCCAGTAGTATTCTAATTATGTTTGCAATAAATCTTGTTTTAAACAGTGAAAATACTGAAATGGGATCGTAAAATAGAGAAGTTATCATAATCAAATTTTGTATTAATAGTTCATAATAAATTGCGTGAGAGAAGATTTTTAAGGCAGAATTTTCAAACTATTTTAAGTCACCAATTTAAATGGAAGACCAAAATTTGTTTTTAATTTAATTTTAAGTTCTGGGATGCCTGTGCAGGTGTGCAGGTTTGTTACGTAGGTAAACGTGTGCCGTGGTGGTTTGCTTCACCCATCAACCCATCACCCAGGTGTTAAGCCTTGCATGCATTAGCTATTTATCCGGGTACTCTCTTGCCCTCATCCCCCCAACAGGCCCCAGTGTGTGCTATTCCCCTCCCTATGTCCATGTGCTCTCATTGTTCAGCTCCTACTTGTAAGTGAGAACATGTGGTGGTTGTTTTTTTTTTTTTTTTCTGTTCCTGTGTTAGTTTGCTGAGGATAGTGGCTTCCATATCCATCCATGTCCCTGCAAAGGCCATGATCTTGTTCCTTTTTAAGGCTGCATAGTATTCCATGGTGTATATGTACCACATTTTCTTTTGTCTATCATTGATGGGCATTTGGGTTGATTCTATGTCTTTGCTATTGTGAATAGTGCTGCAATAAACATATGTGTGCATGTATCATTATAATAGAATAATTTATATTTTAGTGGGCATATACGCAGTAATGGGATTGCTGGGTCAAATGGTATTTCTGGTTCTGGGTCTTTGAGGAATCTCCACACTGTCTCCCGGAGTGGTTGAACTAATTTACATTTCCACCAACAGTGTAAAAGTGTTCCTATTCCTCCAAGCCTCACCAGCATCTGTTATTTCTTGACATTTTAATAATCGCCATCCTAACTGGTATTAGATGGTATCTCACTGTGGTTTTGGTTTGCGTTTCTCTAATGATCAATGATGCTGAGCTGTTTTTCATGTGTTTGTTGGCTGCACAAATGTCTTCTTTTGTTCATGTCTTTTGTCTACTTTTTAATGGGACTGTTTGTTTTTTTCTTGTAAATTTGTTTAAGTTCCTTGTAGATTCTGGATATTAGCCCTTGGTCAGATGGATAGATTGCAAAAATTTCCTCCCATTCTTTAGATTGTCTGTTCACTATGATGATAGTTTATTTTGCTGTGCAGAAGCTTTTTAGTTGAATTAGATTCCACTTGTTAATTTTACTTAGAACACCAAAATTTTAATGAAAAAATATCTACCTTTTTATTTTCCTTAATTTATAGTCACTATTAAATGAATATTTTAATGGCCCAGCACGGTGGCTCCCGACTGTAATCCCAGCACTTTGGGAGGCCAAGGCGGGCAGATAACCTGAGGTTGGGAGTTCGAGACCAGCCTGACCAACATGGAGAAACCCCTTCTCTACTAAACATACAAAGTTAGCCAGGCCTGGTGGCACATGCCTGTAATCGCAGCTACTCAGCAGGCTGAGGCAGGAGAATTGCTTGAAACCCAGGAGGTGGAAGGTTGCGGTGAGCCGAGATTGCGTATGCCACCATTTGCACTGCAGCCTGGGCAACAACAGTGAAAGCTCTGTTTCCTCAAAAAAAAAAAAAAAAAAAAAAAAAAAAAAAAAAAAAAAAAAAAAAAAGATTATTTTAAATTAATGACTTTAAGACCAACAAATATGCTTTAAGATAGAAGTATAACATACAAGTTTGGGCTCAAATACATTGTTGTAACACTTATGCACCACATAAAATACCAATTATTGAACTAATGGTGGTAACAGCTGGTGGTTGGTACCAATGAATCCTAGAGATAGTAAACTAAGGTGTAATGTCTATTGTATTATTGTCTTTATAAATAAAATTTTTATGAAACTATTTTGTCCAAATTTAAGTTTATTTTAAATAAATTTTCTCTAAAATTAGTTTGGTAAATTTAACATTAAAATTCATTGAGATGCTGTTATATACCCAGTACTGTCTGTACTTAACCTACTCAACCTCCAATGTAAAATCACATTTACAGATTTTACAGAGCCTAAAAATATATAGTAAAACTGTTAAATTTGAATATTAAAAGACATAAATTGTTTTATGGAGAATCAAGTTCATGAAATATGCATTTTTTTCTGAAAAACTTCAAGCTCATAGCTATTCCTTTGTACTCTTTGCCTCTGTTGTTCATGTCTTAGTCCTCTGTAAATAAAACATTGTGGGGGGAAATAAAGAAGTAGTTTGTATCATTTGGAATGTAACCAAGAAAACAAACTACACCAGTTGTTTTAACAGAGAGAATTTGATGTAGGGAATTAGTTAAGGAAGTTTTGGAGGAATAAAGGGTGGAAAGGCAATACTGAGGGAAAAGATAATAACTTTTAGGCTGGGTTAACTTATGTGAAGGACCCCCACACAGCCGAGACTCAGACCTTTGAGGAGAGGTTACTGTCTGCAAGGAGGGTGCCCCAGGAACACAGAATAGGGACCGTCAAAGCTGGGCTTCTGGCTTTTGAGGAAGGGATATTGGCCAACTTTGCTGTTGTCTCTCAGGGAATGCAATGAGGCTGATACCAGGAGTGAGGGAAAAGATGAAAACTAGAGCCATCTGCTATTGGAACCAGTTGTTGGGGCAACCCTGATGAGAGTAATAAATAGCAAAGGGCAAGATCCTGTTCCCTTTGCGCAGCTGTCCAGTTTCTCTCTGGCTCCCCCTCTTGGCAGAACTTAGCAGATCCAGCTGGCAAAGGAGAAATAAGTGAGCTGAGTCCCACCTCTGTTATCATAAACCTGAGTAAGGAAGGGTGGGCTTGGAGCTGAGAGGTAGTGGTTTAATAACTGGCACATCGTTGTTGTCTACATTTTGGCAATATCTTTTTTCCCCATTGTTCCAAGGTAAGCATTTTGTTTATGCCAATGTTCTTCTTTTGGGACAAAAAACAGTAACCATATTTTAAGATGATGTATTTTTCACAATAAGATTCCATAATTTTTTACAAAGTATGTAAACATATGACCACTTCAAAATAAATAATTTTTAAAGAAAGATATATTACAATAATTCAAGTTGTTAATAAGACGTTTCCAAGGAAAACTCTCACCTGGATCAATTCAACAAACTTAAAAGAACAAATCATTTAAAACTAATCTTTCAATAGTTTTGAACATTCTTTAAAAATAATTTCTTCTTTCTAAGTTTGTTAACCACATGTTCTGCAATGTTATAGTATTTTTATATTTTGCTAAGCCAATTCTCTCAGTCCATATTAATGATGTCCAGTGTCAATCTATGATATAGGGAGAGGTTAGCAAATTAGGTTGGAGTTAAACCTGCAGCCAGGTGGAGATTAGCATTTGAGAGTAATAAGCTGTGCTCTCACGGCTTCAGGTTTAAAGGGGATCAAAGGCTCAGATGTCAGGAGGCCAAAGCAGTGGCTGGAATATTCTGAAGTCTGAGGAATTCTTAGACGAATCTGAGAACTAGTCAGCAGACACAGACTAAGGGTAGTAGAGCCAAAGCAGTGAGAGGATAGATGCCCGGAAGTGTCATACATCAAGGCAAATCTGTTCTGGTTTTTATTAGAAGGGAAATTTTAATGGCTCACCTATGCAAACAACATGAAAGGAGTAGAGATCAGCCTTGAGACCAACTTATGGACACTACCTCTCTGTCTCTTCTTTCAGCTTCTGTTCTCAGCCTCTTAGGTTCCCTTGCTGGTTGGGCTCTGGCTTCCAGAAGCTTCTGTGTCCTCACTCTCTCCGGCTTTACTAGTGATGGGGATATGACTTCCAGCATTTCTGGAGAACACTGTTACTGCTTGACATTCAAGGAGAATGAGTTTCCCTCTCCTCATTCCCATACATAAAATCTGAGTAAAGGTACAGGTTGTAAACTGCACAATCCGTGAGGCAGTATACACATTGAAGACATTGTAATTTGTGTGTTATGGTGTAAAGTGCCTTTCTATACAAACGAAAGCTGCTGTTGTGAAAATTCCCCAGAGGATGGAAATGAAGTGTCTTAAGGAAGGGTCACTTCTTTTTTTTTTTTTTTTTTTTTTGAGATGGAGTCTCGCTTTGTCGCCCAGGCTGGAGTGTGGTGGCCAGATCTCGGCTCACTGCAAGCTCCGTCTCCCAGGTTCACGCCATTCTCCTACGTCAGCCTCCTGAGTAGCTGGGACTACAGGCGCTGCCACCTCGCCCGGCTAGTTTTTTTGTATTTTTTAGTAGAGACGGGGTTTCACCGTGTTAGCCAGGATGGTCTCGATCTCCTGACCTCGTGATCCGCCCGCCTCGGCCTCCCAAAGTGCTGGGATTACAGGCTTGAGCCACCGTGCCCGGCCGGAAGGGTCACTCCCATGCAGAGCATCATATGGACCTGTGGTAGCTCTGGATCAACAGCCCTACTGGCGCCAGAGAATGTGAGAGGAGCAGTGACCAAGGGGACAGGTGCAGTGGATACTCTTATAAGAGAAGGGTGGAGGGTAGGTAAGGAAGGGATTTGGGTCAGACTGTTGTAAAGTGGATGTGGCCTAGAGCCCTGGAGTGGGGCAGCAGTGGAGTAGCCACTCTGATCCTAAGCTACTGTGGTGTGTGCTTTGGGCTCTTAGCAATGAGAACCACCATGCATCCCATTTCACTCTGAATTTTGAGAAGCTCAGAACCCAAAAACTTGGCTGTGGGGATTTGCACCTCGTGATTTGTATTTCCCCCTGTTCTTTACTTGCTGTTATAATTTATGTTTCCTTTGGGTCCTGATTTTTACTCAGAGTGTATCTTTGGCTCTATTTTTTATGCCATTAATTCTATCCAATCTTTTGGGGATTTAACCAAAAAGGAATGACTGGATGGAAAGCAGCCCTGTGACTGAAAGTATATATTGATTGTATGAGGAAGGTGAGAGCAAAGCTGAGACCGTGGATGATTGTGACGTTTACCACAAGTGCTTAACACGTGTTCTCAGGTAGATAGTACTTGGAAAGTTGCATATAAACTGAGCTTGATTGGTGCATCTAGAAACAAAACCATATGTATCACACTATTTCTGCTGTGGTCTGTTTTTATGTCTGCTGGAAGCCTTTTGCAAGCATAACTAGGAGTAGCTCTTCTCTTTTCCTATCATGTAATATCATTTAGTAGCAAAAGAACATAAATGTTAGCTGTATAGAACAGTGCATACAATTATTGTTTACAGTTATTTCAACATTGTTTCAATAAATATATTGTATGAAGTGGGTAACTTTCCCATATTATGTTTGCTTACAGAGATGTTTATCAGGAAGATCATAAATAAATAGTCTTATAACCTTCTAACTTGAAAGAGGGTCACAGTGTCGCTTTCATTTAAATCAAAATGGTGATAATAATAGCTATGTTAGGCCATTTTTGTGTTGCCATCAAGGAATACCCGAGACTGGGTAATTTATAAAGAAAAGAGTTTTCACTGGCTCACAGTTCTACACTCTGAACAGGAAACATGGTGCTAGCATCTGCTTCTGGTGAGGGCCTCAGGAAGCTTTTACTCATGGCAGAAGGTGAAGTGGGAGCCGGCCCATCATATGGCAAGAGCAGGAACAAGAGAGAGACTAGGGAGAAGTGCCACATTCTTAAACAACCAGATCTCACGTGAACTTAGGGTGTGAACTCACTCATTATCATGAGGACAGCACCAGGCCATTTATGAGAGATCTGCCTTATGACCCAGATACCCCCCATCAGGCCCCACCTTCAACACTGGGGACTATATTCCAATATGAGGTTTGGAGGGGACCAACATCTAAGCCATATTAATAGCTCATTTTATTGATTGCTCTACTATAGGCCACACATGATGCTAAGTGCTGTGTATTATTTTCTTTCTTTCTTTCTTTTTTTGAGACAGAGTCTCGCTCTGTTGCCCAGGATGGAGTGCAGTGGCGCAATGTCGGCTCGCTGCAACTTCTGCCCCCCGGGTTCAAGCGATTCTCATGCCTCAGCCTCCCGAGTAACTGGGATTACAGGCATGTGCCAACACACCCAGCTAATTTTTGTATTTTTAGTAGAGATGGGGTTTCGCCATGTTGGCCAACCTGATCTCAAACTCCTGACCTCAGGTGATCTGCCTGCCTTGGCTCCCCAAAGTGCTGGGATTTCAGGCGGCTTTGTATTATTTTCTTACTTAATTTTCACAGCAGCCCTGTGGTATAGAACTGTTTTCCCTGGCTTACAAATAAAGTGGGCCATAGAAGGGCTGAGCAACTTTCACGGGGATACTGAGCAGGGAATTGGGGAGCTAGGATTCCAGCCCAGGTAATCCTGACCCTATAACTCAAGAGAAAGCGCTGTAAATAGTTTCTGATTAGCAGTCTCATTTTAGAACAAAAAAATTACAGAAGGTATCATAGAAATACAGTTCCTTTTGTCAGATGTGGAACAGCATTATGGTTTATAATGGCAAAAGTGTGATGTTGTGGAGCCACATAGGTCTACATTTCACTTTGTCAGTTTTTAGTTTTGTAGACTTGGGCGAGTCTCATGGCTTCTCTGACTCTTGTTTGTCAAGGAGTGACAATAGAAAGCTTTTTGACTTCAGTGTGTGGGGGAAAAACCCAGGCACATAATAGATGCGTAGTATGACATAGGTTCATTATTACTAAAAGGATCCATACATATAATTGTCACAACTAAGTAAAGAAATAATACGTGTTGGAAAATACAAGTGTGCAGAGTTTGGGGGCTTAATGGGCAGGGCACTAGGTCTTGGAAGCAGCTGGTGGTGAAAGAACACAGCCTTTCACCTCCAGAGATCCTGGGAAGAGACCCTCAGCAGCTGCAGTGGGGCCAACTCTGGCTTACTCTTCTGGAAGGAACAGTGGGACATTGTAGAGGACAAGACTGGGATTGTCTCTGACCTCCTCCTTCTAATCATCATGTAGGTTCCCTACTTTCCCCACAGAAATTAATTTTGCCTTTAGGGTGGCCTGTGGGGGAAGTCCAGCACGCTAGTGACTGTTCTTAGTCCACCCTGGTACACCTGCACTTGTTCCCCACAGATAACTGAAATTCCTTTGCCTGGGAGCAGTTCGTGCACATGTGGAGATCAAGAGCTTGAGAAGCAATGTCAACTGATGGGTCAAATTAATTTATATTTACATGTCATCAGTGTACTGTTACTCAACAAGTTTCAATGCTAGTTTCACTTCCTACAGTAAGAATTTACATATTCAAAGAACTTTAATGAACAGTAGACATCACCAAAGAGAACTTTAAAACAATTTAGTTTTGTCTGAATACTTTTGGAGCTTCTTGTAAATTGATAATCGTAGGCCACTGAGAAAAGAAATATCCTAAATTACTTTCTTCAGCCATTCCTCATGAAGCTAAAGCAATAAATTTATGAAGTCACCAAGCTTCAGGGTTTTTTTTTTTTTTTTTTTTTTTTTTTTTT
>NW_016803559.1:667249-679124 GCF_001698545.2 Rhinopithecus bieti
TTTTTTTTTTAACAGTGTGCTCTGTCTCTCTGTTCATTTTTATGATATTTCTAGAAAGATTGGCCAAAGATGACCCTTTCTCTTGATTTTGTTTTAATGATTAATCAACTTATCTTCAAGTTCTCTTTAGCATCACACTCTCTCTATTTGACCCATTATTATTACTTTTATAATTCCTGATACATTTGGTTGACAGATTGATTAGTATTCACAAGCAAGATGTACTGACCAAATATTTCTGTGTACCTGGAGTTTCATGTTCAGACTTCAAAGAGAAACAGTGGCAGTTAAACCTATTTTATGTTTGTTAGCTGAATAATTAGATAGAAAATTTCACAGAATAAACCATATTCTACACACTCATCTAAAAAGCGTTTTGTTTAGGATTAGTCAGCCGAGTTAAAGATTGCAGAGCTAATTCTGAATAATTTTTAAAAATACTATGAAAAAATATTTTAATATAATGTTTTCACCCTATGATGTTTAAAATATTTGTGATGCTCTTGGTCACTTTGTAGTTTTGTTTACATTTTAGGCCCTCTCGCTAAGCATAATGACTGGATATTGGCACCAAAGATAAAATGAAGCAGCATCACTAGCCAATGACATATCTTATGTTTTCCCATGAAATAATAGGAATGTTCTGAGACCGAAGCTTGCATTTTATGACATGAGCAGTTTTCTGAAAGTCGAATTTTCTTTAACATTATACTTCACAGGTTGAAATAAGCAACCTTGAAGACAAGTCTTAAGAATTTGTATATGTCTCAGAATCTGGAAGTGCAATTTGATCATAGTAGGTGCTTGAGAAATAGTTGATATGTAGACTCCTCAGTGTGTCCCCCTGAAGCCTTCATATTCACTCCCTTTCATATGTTTCCAGCCTCATCATTCTCCTCCTGCCCACCTCATCAGTTACTTACCAGAGCAAGTTCTGCTGCTATAAAACAAGCCAAGCTGGTCTTAACTCTCTCTTGTGGCATTTCTTCCCTGGCCCTCCTGAGAGATAGTTATTCATTCTATCCGATCCAGCTCAAACATCACCTCCTGCATGACACTTTTTGAAATATTTTCCCCTAGATGGAATTCACCACTGTCTTACTTTGTGTACCCTTCTATATCATACATCTTTCCTTGAGAGCATTCATGATCTCTTATTTATTTAATGTGTTTCTACCTGTACTGAATTGCAGGTTTCCTGAAGGCAGGGCCCATGTCAGATTCATTTCTGTATTTATAGCATGATGCTTATCACAGAAGAGGATGCTCAGTGAATACTTTGGGAAAGATGAAAGCATGGGAAGGAAGGAAGGGAAGAAGGGAGAAAGGGAGGGAGAACTTGTATTTATTTGAAGGAAAGGTAGGGAAGGAGGGAGGAAGTAATTGTATTGCGTTAATCAGTACCATTATTTAGTATTGGACATTTCAAGCTGAGAATGAAATCTTCTCAATTTTCTGTTTTCTAATTGACCAATCATTAAATTATGTGCTATTTCTCACATAATATTTCTCTCTTGTATACTTTCATTTTCCCAGGATGAAAGCACTGTGAAGTATGTCTGCCTGGGGGTAGGTGTCTTGGATGAACTAAGCTTCCTAATTCCTAGTGAGGGAATTATCAGTTTCCATCACTACTGCTATGTGATCATAGGCAATTTATACAAGTCTCATTGTTCCTACCTGCAAATGGGAAGAATGACACTTAATTTACCTCTTAAGGTTTCTGTGATAACCAAATGAAATAATGTTTCTGAAAACACTTTGGAAAGTATGAAATGTTACCTGAACAAGTGGAAAAAAGTGTTCCTGTTACTGCTGTTAGTGAGCTGGCATCATGGGAATTTTCTCAGCCTGCGAAACCTTCTGATTTTGGTGTGTCCTTACTGCTTAAAAAAGAGGTAAAGTGATATCTGCAACTTATAATTTATTTTACTAGATTACATTAATGACAACATTTATTCTGCCGACCTACATTGGTGAACGTTGCCTTCAGAACAGGAAAGTGACCTTATTTCTGCTCAAATTAATTCCTAGCCTAGGATAATCAGCCTATAAAGAAAAGTCTGTATTCTCATGAGCAGGTGTGTTGGCCAAATAGGTAAAAATTAATTCCAGTTAGTCATGCTTCTAAGTTTTATGTAATGCTTTCTTAAAATACATGGTAAGAAATTACATGAATGTAATAATATTTAGATTCTAAGGAGTCCTTCATTTTCTGATTTCCTTGTTTTTCTACAAAAGCATGATTATTTGAAAATTTATGCTTTTGACATGTTTGAAACTATATTTATTTCTTCTCTGTCATGAAAATAATTTTTAATGATAGCCATACTTCTGCTAACACTCCTGTGGACCAGGAATTGTGTTTGGAATGCGTACTACTCTTTTTTTGGAAACAGAGTCTCACTCACTCTTTCCCCCAAGCTGGAGTGTAGTGGCTTGATCTCGGCCCACTGCAACCTTCGCCTCCTGGGTTCAAGCAATTCTCCTGCTTCAGCTTCCCTAGTAGCTGAGATTACAGGCATGTGCCACCATGCCTGGCTAATTTTTGTATTTTTAGTGGAGACAAGGTTTCACCATGTTGGCCAGGCTGGTCTCGAACTCCTGACTTCAGGTGATCCACCAAGTGCTGGGATTACAGGCATGAGCCACTGTGCCTGGTCTGGAATGCATACTACTTTTATCACTACTCAGAACTGCACCTCTCAATCAGTTTTGCACAAAATGACTTGGAGTGGTCTTGAGCAACCAGTCAGGGATCTTGAGGCATCCCCACATTCCAACCTGAACAAATATAGGAACCAAAATTCAGGGAGGAAACCACCATGGTTACCATACAGTAGAGAACAATTTATGATATGGAATAGCAAATGGGAACCTACAAACAAGACAAGGCAAACCCAGTCAGCAAAACAAACTGCCATGAGCATCGTGCCCCTCTGAAAGGGATTTAAACAACAGAGTAAGGGTGATCACATGTCAGTCAGAATATTGGGTACCAACTTAGTTTGTACTCTCTGAGCAGATTGGAGCAGATGATACCTGTCTGATACGCTGAAGGGGAGAATTAAAACAATTTATTTGAGTCATATTTATGCCCAGAAACCACCCCAGTCTATTTCAGTGGAAATTATTTTTCCTATTTTGGTATGAAGCACACAGAAAAATATGATTCAGAAGGAAAGCAACTGAGAATCTGAGGCCTGCAGCTGTGAGAGATTACAGATATTACAGTTGAGATGTGTCAAAACAGGGGCTGAGAAAGCCATCATCATTACCAGCCACATGCTAATTGCAGAGTGACAGGGCACTAGTCCATTCATCCAGTTCACAGGTTGATCCCAATAGAGGCTGAACTTGTCCCTCATCAGAGGGAATACATTGTTCCTAATAATGTTTTTTCATTGAGGTATAATTTACATACAGTAATATTCACTGTATATAAGTCTGTCAGTTGTAATCAGCACAGTCATAGCACCACAATCAAGACTGTGAACAGTTGCATCACTCTCCAAAATTCTCTCATGCCCTTTTATAGTCAACACTTCCTGTTACAGCTACCCCTGGAAACCACTGGTTTGTTTGCAGTTAATTTTTCCTTTTCCAGAATGTCATATAAATGAAATCATATAGCATGTAACCCTTTGAATCTAGTTTATCTCACACAACATATTTTAGATTCATCTGTATTGTTGCCTGTATCAATATTTCATTACTTTGTACTGAGTACTAATGCATTGCATGGATTTACCACAGCTTATTGATTCATTCCCCAGTTGAAGAGTATTTGAGTTGTTTCTAGTCTGGGATAATTATGAATAAAGCTACTACGTTCATGTATAGGTGTTTATGTGCGTATATGCTTTCATTTTATTTGATTTCAAGTCTAGCTAGAAATAGATTAATGATTTGCATTGTAAGAATATGGTCAACTTTTATAAGAAGTTTCTAAACTGTTTTTACCAAGTGGCTGTTACCATTTTTGCATTCCCACCAGCAATAGGAGTTCCAGTTACTTCACCAACACTTAGTATTGTCTATCTTTTTAATTGAAAGTCATGTTGTTGGGTGAGTAGTAGTATCTCATTGTGACTTTAATTTGTATTTCCCTGATGACTAAAAATGTTGAGTGTCTTTTACATGTTTATCAACCATCTGTGTATCTTATTTTGTGAAAAAAACTTGTCAGTTCCTTTGGCCATTTTTGTATTTGGTTGCTTTTCTTCCTATTAAGTAGTAAGAGTTCTTTTTGTTTTCTTGCTGTAAATTCCTTAATAGATAAATTTTGCAAATATGTTCTCCCAGTCTGTGGGTTGCCTTTTGTTTTCTAACAGGGTCCTGAAAAGAGCAAATGTTTTACATTTTCATGAAGTTCAGTTTACCTCTTTTTTTAAAGTTTGTGCTTTTGTTGTCCTGTTTAATAAATCTTTGCCAAATCCAAGGTCACTAAGAAGTTCTTCTGTGTTTTCTTCTAGACAGCTTATACTTATAAAGCTCTCATATTAGGTCTGTGATTCATTTTAATTTTTATATTGATGTGAGATAAGGGTTGAGGTTTTTTAGTTTACATATGGCTATATAATTATTCTAGTACCATTCCTTGCAAAGATTATTCTTTTTTAATTGCCTTGGCTCCTTTGTTGAAAATAAATTGGCCATACGTGTGTGAGTCTAGTTGTGGATTTTTGTTTTGTTTTATTATCTATATGTCTATACTTATGCCAATACCACACTGTCTCTATTTCTGTAGCTTCAAAGTAAGTCTTGAAATCAGGAAGTATAAGTCTTCTAATTGTGTTCTTCTTGTTAAAAACTTTTTGGCTTTTCAAGTTCCTTTACATTTTCATAAAATTTTATTTTTTAAAGAGATGGAATCTTGCTCTGTTGCCCAGGCTGGAGTGCAGTGGTGCCATCATAGTTCACTGCAGCCTTGATTTTTTTTTACCAAATACTATTCATTTTTACAAAATACATGGTGATCATACATTTAACAAGTTACAAATGGGAAAAGTACAGGGAAAAGTAGAGACACATGAGTCAAATGACAGGATAACTGTTCATATGGAGTCTGTTTAGAATAAAAAAGTTCTCTTTTAAAGTCAGACAAGGCCATGAATAGGTACATTGCTGTATAAAAAACGCTAGTTACTTTGAAATACACTTCTACCAAAAAGTAGAAAAGCTTTGTAGTGTGTCTAATGTGTCCTAAACTAAATTACATATAGTTCCAGTATTGTCACAGTGCAACCATTGCTTTTAGTCAGGGAGCTGTGAGAGACTTGATTCCTGTCACTGAAAGAGCAAAGCCCCAGGACGGGTGAACTTCCCTGCCTTCCATAAGGCTTTGCTCAGTGACTTTGGAATGTGGTATCAAAAATCCCATTCCCTTCTGCCACAGGTTCCCTCAGAACAGACACTATAGCCTCATCACTGGCATTCAGATTCCGCACAAAGAATTTATTCAACAATTCACCATCTTTTAGCTCAGAAAGATTTTGGCTAAGTTCGGAAATATTTTGGCTCAAGCGATCCTCCTGCCTCAGCCTTCCAAGTAACTGGGACTACAGGCGTATGCCACCACGCCTGGCTGATTTTTTAATTTTTTGTAGAGATGGGGTCTTGCTATGTTGCCCAGGTTGATCTGGAACTTTTGGCCTCAAGTGATCCTCCCGCCTTGGCCTTCCAAAGTTCTGGGATTGCAGGTGTGAGCCCCTGCACCCAGCCTCATGTAAATTTAAAGTCAACTTACCAATTTTTATTTTAAAAAGCCTTGTTGGGTTTAATAGATACTGATTTGTATCTATAGAGCAACTGGGGGAGAACTGACATCTTTTGATCCATGACTATAGTTTATTTCTCTATTTAGGTTTTAATTTCTCTCAGGAAGTTTTACAGTTGTCAGTATACAGGTGTTGCATACATTTTATTTAATTATTCTAAGTATTTAATCTTTTATGCTATTAAAATCACTTTTTAAGTTTCAATTTTCAGTTATTTGTGGCTAGTATAGGAAATATAGTTTTTTAAATACAATGGTTGTATCCTGTGGCCTTGCTAAACACATTTTTGTAGAATCCTTAGATTTCCGGATAGATGAAGATGTAATTTGCAAATGAAGACAATTTTACTACTTCTTTTTTGATCAAGAGGTTTTTATTCTTTTCCTTGCCTAATTCTACTGGCTAGGACTTTCAGTATAATGCTGAGCAGCAGTGGTGAGAGCAGACATTTTTATCTTGTTCCTGATTTTAGGGGGAAATAATTCAGACTTTTGCCAGTAAGTTTGAAGTTAGCTGACCAGTAAAGTATGCAGTTAGCTGGTGGTTTTCATAGGGGCCCTTTTGGCCTAAGGATATTTCTTTCTGTTTCTAGTTTGCTAAGAGTGTTTATCATGAGTGAGTATGAATTTTGTTAAATTCGTTTTCTGAATGTATTTAAATGATCGTATTTGCTTATTTAGTTTTTGGTATAGAAATTATATAGACCAGTTTTCAAATGTTAATTTATTCTTGCATTTCTAGAATAAACCTCTCTTAGTTTGTGTCTTATCATTTTATATATTGCTATACTGATTTGGTAAAATTTTCTTAGGATTTTGTGTCTCTGTGAAGAATATTGGTGTGTAATTTTATCTTTTCACTCTGTCTGGTGTAGGTAATTGGGTGTTCCCCATTCTATTTTCTGGAAGAGTATGGATTGGTAAAATTTCTTCCTAAATATTTGGTAGAATTTACTAATAATGAAGCCATCTGGGCTACTTTGTTGAAAGATTTTTAACTGTACTTTCAATTTTTAAATTAAGTATAGAGCTATTCAAGTTACCTATTTCTTCTTGAATGCGATTGGATAGTTTGTGTCTTTTAAGGAATTTGCCCATTTCATCTAGTTTGTTGCATCTCTTCACATGCAATTGTTTATATTTCCTGATTATCCTCTTAATGTTTGTATAATTGATAGTGATGTTTCCACCCCCACTCCTGATACTGGCAATATACATCTTATATTTTTTTGTTCCTGATCAGTCTGGATACAGCTTTATCAATTTTATAGATTTTTTTCAAAGGATTAGCCTTTGGTTTCACTGATGTTCTCTACTGTTTATCTGTTTTCTATTTCATTCTGCTACTATTTTTATTGTTTCCTTCTTTCTGCTTACTTTGGGGTTAACTGGATCCTCTCTTCCTATGTTCTCAATGTGGTAGCTTTGATAACTGACTTGAGACCTTTTCTTATTTTCTAATATAAGCACTTAGTGATACAAAGTACAGCTTTAGCTGCATTCCACAAATTTGGTATGTTTTCTTTTACTTTACATTCAGTTAAGTATTTTCTAATTCCTCTTCTGGTTTCATCTTTGATTCATGGATTATTTAGAAACATTGTTTAAATATAAATAACTAAAGGATTCTCAGGGTGTCTTTCTGTTACTGATTTCTTATTTGAATCCATTGTGGATCAAAAACATGCATTGGATGAGTTCAATATTTTTAACTATTGAGTCTTGTTTTATGGCTTAGAATGTGGTCTCTCTTGGCAAACGTTTTCTATACACTAAAAAGAAAGTGTGTTCTGTTGGGTGGAGGGTTCTATAATTTTCAGTTAGGTGGATTTGGTTAGTACTGTAGTTCATATCTTCTGTATTTTCACAGAATTTCTGTTTTATCAACTCTTGAGAATGGTCTGAAATCTAAAACTGTAATTGTGTATCATCTATCAACCTTTTAGTTCTATCAGTTCTTGCTTCAGGTGCTTTGATGCTCTTGTTATGAGACACATGCATTTAGGATTTTTATACCCTCTTGAAGAATTAATTCCCTCATTAATATATAGTATCTCTTCCAGGTACTACTTTTTCTGAAATCTGCTTTGCCTGATATTGATTCTTTAGCTTTCTTTCCATTAGCATTAGTGTGGCATATCTTTTTCTGTATTAGTAACTTTAACCTTCCTGTCTCTTCATATTTGAATTGGATTTTTTTTGGTAGACATCATAGTTGATTATGATTTTTTAATCTAAATCAAGAATCTCTGACTGTTCATTGGTGTGTCCAGGCCATTTTATGTTTTATACGATTATCAGTATGAGTGAGTTTAAATCTCCCACCTTGCTAGTTGTTTTCTACTTGTCTCATCTGTTCTTTGCTTCTTTTTCTCCTCTTTTACTGCCTTATTTTTTATTAAGGAGTTTTATTACTCCATTTTACCTCCATTATTGGCTTATTTGCTGTGCCTCTTTTTGTTTTTACTTTAGTGGTTACTGTAGGGTTTTAAAATACACATCTGCCTTCAAATAATATTATGCCACTTCATGTTTAACAGAAGAACCTTACAGTTATTTGCATTTTCCCCCTCCCAATCTTTGTGTGCTATTGTTGCCATAAGTTTTATTTCTACATATTTTATAATACCCACTTAAAACAGTTCTTTCTCTTTTAAAGAAATTAAGAATGAGAAAAGTCTTTTATTTTACTTACATATATACAGTTTTGGTTCTTTTTTTGTCTCTGAGTAGATCTAAATTTCTATCTAGTATCATTTTCCTTCTGCCTCAGGTTTTTTTCTTTGACATTTCTTCTAGTGCTGGTCAGCTGACGATGAATTCATTTAGCATTTGTGTGTCTGAAAAAGTCACCCTTCACCCTCATTTTTGAAAGATAATATTTTGGGTAAAGAACTCTTTATTGCCTTTTCTTTTTCTTTTAGTAACTTTAAAATGTCGCGCTGTTGTCTTTTCTCCGGCATCGTTTCCGATGAGTAAGTCTGCTGTCGCTCTTGTCTTTATTTCTCTGTATATAATGCTGCTTTTTTCTGTGGCTGTTTTAAGATTTTCTTTTAATACTGTTTTTCAGAAATTTGATCATGATATTCCTTGGTGTGATTTTCTTCACATTTCTTGTACTTCACATTTCTTCTCAAGAATCACATTTCTTGGGATTCTTTGAGCTTCTCGATATGTAGTATCAAGAAACTCAAAGGGTATGTAATTTTTGTGGAATTTCAAACATTTTTGACCATTGTTTTCTGCATTCGTTTTCTGCACTCCCCCTCTCTTTCCTTACCTTCCTTCCCTAATTAAATTGGTGCCATGGTTTAGTATTCCTATTTAACTCTTGTTGTAATATGTACTTCACTTTCCTACTGCATCCACCATGGTTCAAATCCTCATTGTTTCTCTTTCTGTCTGTTGCAAAACCTCCCTCTATTGTTTTTAGAGATATAGTCTCACTTTGTTGCCCAGACTGGACTTAAACTACTGGGCTCAAGCAAGCCTCCTGCGTAGCTGGGACTACAGGTGCATGCCACCGTACCCAACTCTCTGCCTCCATATTTGCCCCTCTTCAGTCCATAGCATGGTACATAGGTCCCTTTATCTCTACCTGTTTTCTAGCTTTCTTTCCCCCGAAGCCATCCTCACCTCACCCATGACTCTCTGAACTCTTTATCCTGGAAATATGGAATCCTTCCAGTACTCCAATGCATCATGCTTTCTCACGCTTCTGTGCACATACTTGTGCCCTTCCTATGTCTGGAAACCTCCCTACCCCTCCATCATCCCTGCCTCCATGCCTGGAAACTCTTATTCATTGACCTGAAATGCCTCTCCTTTAAAACTTACCTTTTTATTCCATCCCAACTTCACTAGACCTTGAGTGTATTCTGTTATAGCACTTCACCTATAGTTTTGCAATCATTATTGCAATTATCTAGGTCATCCTCCTAGACTGACTTGTGTGTGGTCAGAGACTGTATCTTACTCATTTTTACATACTTAGTAGTGGTATATAATAGATGCTTACTAAAGTGTTCATTGAACAAACAAATAATTGGCATTTAGCAGGTATTGGGCATATTATTTTTAAAATAAGTTGAACTCAGATTTAATCATAACCTACATTTTGAGAGCCTAGCCTGCTATGTTTCAGGCACCATTTTAGGCACTTCTCATACATTGTATTTAATCCTTATAACATCAATGCAATGTATATATTGTCATTCTCGTGATACCCCAACTTTGGTTTAGAGAGGTCACGGACAAGATTGTGCAGATAGAAAACGCCAAAATTTGATTTCAAACTTGAAGGTATATTTTGCTTTTCTCTCCTTGCAAACACATTAGGAGTTCTGTCATATCACCGTCAGTATTTTCTAAGATTTCCAGTAAGAAATGACAGCTATCTACAGAAATTGTATAGGTAGCAGTGAGAATCATAATATAGAGTCAGAGAACTGATGTCACAGACTGACAGAAACGTCTCTAAGGGGCTGTTCTGGGATATCAGGAAAGGGGAAGCAGGAGGGTTCTTAGGTAGGCTGCGTGGCCTACAAACGTCCATCGCATGTCTGCCGCCATCTTTGATGTGACCATATGAGGAGCCATGTGGAGGGCACAAGTCATAGGGATCATCCTGAACCATGTGGTTTGGGGATTCCTACAAGGATGTGTGGATCAAGGGACTGGCTTCAGACACCATCTTGGGGAACAGCGGAAAGAAATGAAGACTCTGAATGTGCCAGCACCTGCTGTGTTTACAAAGGGCCTGAAGGGTTCATAACATTTGTCATTATGATACTTTGGCTGAGGCTGGAATCACCACCCCAGCCCACTCAGACTGGAAGCCAAATGCCTGTTGAGACTTTATCTCCCCTTTGTTTCTTCTCCCAAGGCTACTCTTGATTTTCAGTTTAGCTGCATTCCACCCCTACCATCCCCAGTGTAAAAATGATGAGGGTGGGGTTGGGTTGGAGGGACATACAGTGTAGTGGTCTCTAAAACCCCTGTGGGGATGTCCTTTTGTACATACAACAACATCATTTTTATATTTATTCTGTGCTACTGAATCTAGAATACACCTTACAAAGGCATGGTTCCTTCCTTTTTGAAATTTGTATCATAGAAAATGTTTTAAAATATGGTTTTAGTGTTTTAATTATAAAATTTTCTGGTGTGTATATGTTGGGGGTGAGTTTTGGTTTTTGGCGAGAGGAGGGAGCTGTATTTGCAGGAACTCTGTTTCCTGGGGTACTGCAGCTAATACTTTTGGCAAATAAGGGCCCCAGGACAGTGTCAGTTGAAATGTACAGTTGAGGATGATTCCTGATCTGTCCTTCCTGACATCAGTTGCAAGTAGTGTGCAAGGCAGCTGAGTGTGCCATCCTAACTTTTTGAATAGCCTACAGATCTGTATTTAGTGCTTCTTTTTAGTTAGATGGACCAATGAAAAGGTAAGCTCAGTTAAAAAAAAAAAAATCCACTTCTAAGGAGGACACCCTTATGCATTGGGAACAGGAAGTTCCAGTGAAGGGGAGGATGCTTAGGAAGCCTTCGTTCAGATACCAAATGAAGTTTTTGATAGTTAGAATGTGAGCAAGTGAGAGCTTTTAATGTTTTCATGTTTAGTGTTTGAATGTTATTATTTTAACATGGTTACACTCTATCTTGTATTGTAATGAACATTTTTATTTGTTCCCTTGTCCAAAAAATTAGTCTGATTTGTTCTTTTCAGGACAGATGGGCCCCTAGATATTGGCAGTGGGTAGGGTGTGGTGATGGTTTCTGGAGCCCTTCCTGTGACATCAGTTAAGCTGTGTTGGGTCAACTCACACATAAGACCAGCTGAAGCACATTAATGTTGACCTTCAGTTTTCTCAGTAGGTGTAAAATATTTTTCCTACCACAAAGGAGTTATTTATTTTCTTATTTATTTATTTATTTATTTTTATTATACTTTAAGTTCTAGAGTACATGTGCATAACGTGCAGGTTTGTTACATATGTATACTTGTGCCATGTTGGTGTGCTGCACCCATCAACTCGTCAGCACCCATCAATTCGTCATTTATATCAGGTATAACTCCCAATGCAATCCCTCCCCCCT
>NW_016803559.1:681389-690940 GCF_001698545.2 Rhinopithecus bieti
CTCGCTGCTGCCGTTTCGGTTAGATCGCAGACTGCTGTGCTAGCAATGAGGGAGGCTCCGTGGGCGTGGGACCCTCCCGGCCAGGTGTGGGCATAATCTCCTGGTGTGCCCGTTTGATTAAAGCGCAGGATTGGGGTGGGAATTACCCAATTTTCCAGGTGTTGTGTGTCTCAGTTCCCCTGGCTAGGAAAAGGGATTCCCTTCCCCTTGAGCTTCCCAGGTGAGGCAATGCCTCGCCCTGCTTCAGCTCTCGCCGGTCAGGCTGCAGCAGCTGACCAGCACCAATTGTCCGGCACTCCCCAGTGAGATGACTCCAGTACCTCAGTTGAAAATGCAGAAATCACCGGTCTTCTGTGTCGCTCGCGCTGGGAGTTGGAGACTGGAGCTGTTCCTATTCGGCCATCTTGCTCCGCCCACCTTATTTTCTTTTCAGTAACCACAGATATAAATTCCATCCCTGTATTGACTTGATATCAGAGATCTCGGGTTAATATAAACAAAATGGAATCATAGGTACAAACCCTGGGTGAATGATGCCACAACTCCTACAGAAAGTGGAATTGCTTACTTGAAGTTGATTGAAAAGTTTCTTAAGTCTGTATTTTTAGGGCCAGTGCTGTGTTTGGTGTGCTTAGAAGAGTTTTTGTGACCTTTCTTTTATATTTTACTATTCTCCTAAGAAAATGATCAAGGATATTCTGGGGGATTTCTAAAGTAACAATGTCAAAGACAAAGGCTATTAATCTGTCATTTTATTAAGTAGGATATTAAGTAACCCTGTAGTCCAAAAAAGAATATTCCTATCAAGAGTGTGTTGCTTACATTGGCAATATTTTTTATATGTACTCCTGTTGGAATATCAAAAGACAGTTTGTATATGTTACACTAGCATGTTGAACTGCCATTGTTGAAGGAGCTACAGTTAAAATGAGTGGAGCCATTTGTCTGAGAACTCAGAGAGACAGATACTTGTCAGGTAGTTGGCAGAAGAAAAATACAGCATAATTCTAATCTTAAGATCCCTGTTTTTAATTAATATGAATTAAGTCTCCTAGGAGTGGGAACACAAATGAGATCTCACAGGAATGAAAATGTCTATTTTTTGAATTGCTGCATTATTGCAGGGCTCTGTGATAAGCCTTCTTGTAGACTCATCCCTGGGCTAATGGTCATAGTCTGAGGATACTTTGTGGAAATCATAAAGGGAGGCCAGAGTCCAGGACAGATCTAGAAGACTGACTTGTAAATTTGTTGTTCTGATTGGTTGGTTAGTTAGTTAGTTATTATAGGTAGCTAGTATTTGTTCCGTAGGTCGGATATTTTTTCTTACTGACCAGGTTCGTCAAGTGAAGTGGAGGTAGATTTTTCACATGGATATTTAAATGATTCCAGAATTCTCTGCTCATGTTTTAAATTTAGTATTAAATTTAAATTTCTGATCATTCGTGTGCTGTCCTTATAGGAAGATAGAAGCATTTTTAAATGTTGCTATTGCTTTCAAGGACTTCAATCATCGATTCACTTGACTAACAAAATGTATTGAGCTCTTATTGAGAAGAATAATTGGTGTCCTATGTTAGCAGAGGGAGAGAGAACTGAGAAGCCAAGGATATAATTTCTGTACTCAAGACTGTCTTTAGCAGAGCAGATACTGGATCAGTAATGTTGAATAAGTACATTAATAAATAATTCTCATAATTTGTAACGAAATTAAGAAAAAAACCCAGTGGGATGTCGTTTTGCTCACTGCTTTGTATCCTTATAGATCTTCAGTACACAATTGTTCAATGAATGACCAAATGGCCACGTACTATACATGCAGTGAGAGTTATTAGAGTCCAGTGGAGGCTCATCAGTTACAGCTAGGATAGTGTGTTAGTCCATTCTTGCATTGCTATAAAGAAATACCTGAAACTGGGTAATTTATAAAGAAAAGAGGTTTAGTTGGCTCATGGTTCCACAGGCTGTACAGGAAGCATGGCTGGGGAGGCCTCAGGAAACTTACAATCATGACAGAAGGTGAAGGGGAAGCAGGCATATCTTACATGGCCACAGCAGGAGGAAGAAAAGAGGGGGGAGGTGCTACACACTTTCAAACAACCAGATCTCATGAGCACTCACTCACTATCATGAGAACAGCAAGGGGGAAGCACACCTCCGTGATCGTTACTTCCCACCAAGTCCTTCCTCCAGCATTGGGGATTACAGTTCCGCGGGAGATTTGGGTGGGGACACAAATCCACACTATATTAGCTAATCAGGAAAGGCTTCATGGAGTAGATGGGATTCTAATTGCTGAAAGAGAGAGAGGGTCGTCTCGAAATTGGGAATGGTGTGGAAGTCTCTGAGGAGATGTTGGAAGCTGACAGTGGAGGTGTGCAGTGGTGGGCCATCAGGCTGGAAAGGCAAATTTTGGAAAGGCTTGACAGACAGACATTTCCCTGTAAAGAGTGAAAGAGATGTTTTAGAAATAGTAATCTAGAGGTTTTATAACAGGCGCATTGAAGATGGGAGAAATCATGAAGCACAATTGACAAAGCTTGGTAATTAAGGGGGTTATTGAGGGAAAGGAAGGCATCAAAGATGGCTACAATCTTGTTTTGAGCTTGACTGCCTCAAATAATAGTAACAGCATAAACGAAAATAAGATGTCAGAAGGGAAAATTCACTTTTTTTTCTTCTTTTTTGAGATGGAGTCTCACTGTGTCTCCAGGGTGTAGTGTAGTCACGTGATCTTGGCTCCCTGCAACCTCTGCCTCCTGGGTTCAAGTGATTCTCCTGCCTCAGCGTCCTGAGTAGCTGGGACTACAGGTGCATGCCGCCACGCCCAGCTAATTTTTATATTTTTAGTAGAGATGGGGTTTCACCATGTTGGCCAGGATGGTCTCGATCTCTTGACCTCGTGATCCACCTGCCTCAGCCTCCCAAAGTGTTGGGATTACAGTCATGAGCCACCATGCCTGGCCAAAATTAGCTTTTTGTAGGAAGATTCTTGTGTTTAAGATAATAGGAGGCCAGACTCGGTGGCTCACGCCTGTAATCCCAACACTTTGGGAGGCCGAGGCAGGCGGATCACGAGGTCAGGAGATCGAGACCATCCTGGCTAACACGGTGAAACCCCGTCTCTACTAAAATACAAAAAATTAGCCGGGCGTGGTGGCAGGCGCCTGTAGTCCCAGCTACTCAGGAGGCTGAGGCAGGAGAATGGCATGAACCCAGGAGGTGGAGCTTGCAGTGAGCGGAGATCGCACCACTGCACTCCAGCCTGGGCAACAGAGCGAGACTCCATTTCAAAAAAAAAAAAAGATAATAGGGACACTTCACTGTGGACTAGTAGAAATCACAGAATCATGGAACATTAGACCCCAAAGGGATTTGGAGGTTGAGCCATTTATTAGACTCAGATTCAACCCTGTCATCTTGCTGATGAGAAAGCTGACTAGATTCAGGAATAGCCCCCAGGGTACAATGTCTGGCCTTGATACAGAGCACAAGTAGGATGGCAGATGTAGACAGTCATTTACAGTGTAGTGTTTTGGAGGGTACTTAAAAAGTATTCCTTCATTTGCAGTTGGATTTTTCCCTTTTAAATGGGAAGAGTCATTATACAAACAGTTCCACGTTTATTTGGAGATGTTGTCTATAGAGTATAAACACCGTGTTATAAGGTCGAAATAAAATCCCTAGATATTAGGCAATATATTCATTAACTCTAACTGATAAACAAAAAGTCTTAACTTGCCACCCAAGATGACATTACCAGTGAATTTCTTTAATAGTAAATATATTATCTATGATTTTCTTTAATAGTATTATTTAGTAAGTTATATTTAGTTATTACTGAGTTGACATTTACTCAATTCTAAACATATTTTGCACTGCAGGTGTTCTATCTTGGACTTCTGATCATGGGTCTGGGGTGCCATATTGCCATATTTGAGGAGAAGGCAGTTGCTAAGGGTTCCCACTATTACTGTTTCTAGATGGGTCTTATCCCACCCTCTCTTCTGCTTGGGATGTTGGTAGGAATGATGGGGATGGTTATAAACGTGGTTGGTCTTGATGGGTGTTACGTACAAGTAGGGGGCTCTGAAACAAGGTTGGGGGCCAGTTCTTACCCTTGGCCTACCTGCTTCTGTTCTTCAATCCCTATTATATGTGAGTACGGGAAGTAGTGTCCATCTTCCAGCTCACACCCTTTGTGTCTGCCTGTCCCAGACCCAGAGATGGAAGTGCAACACTGGCTTTGCCTTCTGGAACCCATGGGTAGTCTTCCAAAACTGAGTTGATCTTAATATGCAAGCATCCTGTGACTTCTTTGCATCCAACCTTGTTCTTTCCTGGGTCCCCAGCTCGATGGGAGGAGATTGAGCACTGAATGGTCACTCTCTTCCTTGTCTCCCTTAATTGGGGAAGGAGCCCCTTAGTTCCTTTCCCCAGTTAAGGGAGACAAGAAAGAGAGTGACTAGGAAATGTCTACCATGAGAATAGTTGGAAACCAGCTCTTTTAGAGTAAAACAAAAGATGGAATAATTAGACCTGGATCATTACTATCAAGGAACTAAAATGACCATAAAATATTTACATCTAGTAATTTACCATTATAATCCTAATTTTCCTTTGAAGAATTTCCTATTTCTTAAATTGCAGTGATGGCACTGGAATTAAAAAGAATATTAGTCTTACAAGCTTATTTTAAACCAATTCCTAGTGGTAGTGACTGCCTTTATCTTCATGGTGGCGCTGAGCATTTATTAACAACCAACCTATAGGCCAAGCATTTTTAAATTAGTGATCTTAAGTAATGAGATGCTGGGGAAATCTTGACGACTTGATATTTGATATTGGAGAATGAGAAGCAGACACAGGTCTACTTAGTGTGAATTCACATGTCTGAGACTTCACGTGGTAGGGACATGGACGTTAGTAGTAGTAATTAGCCTTGGATGAGAGAACAGAAATTCACATATAAATGGGAAACATCCCGCACTGGTAGGTAGAGCTTGTCTAGATTGGGGCTAATGAACTACTTTTCAATCTGAAGGCTTCAGGAATAGACAGGCTTCTGCTTCCGCAAATACCAAATGAAAAGCCAACCCACTGTTCTTGAATTTATAGATCCAATTTACACTTGCTCTTTTTAACTAATGGAACTAGCCGGCCCCTGCATGCCAAGTTTCTATGGCAATGTGATCTCAGTGACCTCTCTTCTCTGTTGTGGAATGTAGGTGAAAAGAACGGAGGGGAGCCCGATGACGCTGAACTAGTAAGGCTCAGTAAAAGGCTGGTGGAGAACGCGGTGCTCAAGGCTGTCCAGCAGTATCTGGAGGAAACACAGAATAAAAACAAGCCAGGGGAGGGGAGCTCTGTGAAAACTGAAGCAGCTGATCGGAATGGCAATGACAATGAGAACAACAGGAAATGAGGCCAGAACGCAGGCCCCCATGTCTCTGTGCAAAGCCTCCCTGCTCCCCTCTGCTGAGTCTAGGGACTGACTTGCAGCGTGCTGTTTAAGTTTCTCTGGTCCAATCTGTGGAGATTGCCTAATACTTTCATGATCGATGTGTTTGCATTTCTGAAACACAACAGAAGAAAAACGGAGTGCTGGGACTGGCAGAGGAAATTAATTGATGAAAGAAGAATGGCCCAAGTTTTGCTCGCCCTCAGCCATGCACAAGGGAGAGGGAACTTTGGGTTATGCCTCCTGGACGCAAATTAAAGGCCGTAAAAGAGGCCTTGCCATCAATGGAATACTGCCATTTATATTACTTAGCAGGGCATTTGACTACTTTATCTGAGGCCAGAACTCTCACACACAGCTATCAAGTGCTAAGTTTAAAATAATCACTGTTGAAATTGTCATTTGTACAATTAGTCCATAATGTTTCATTTTTGTCCTAAGTGTGCTGTTGCTATGCAGTGATCTTTATTTATAGTAAATTATGTTTCATGTAAATGATATATTTTTGGTGAAATGCAACCTTTTCTATAAAATGTGGACAACATTTTAAAGTTTTTTTAATCCTATTTTGATAAGTCAGTATGCCATATTTAATGAAATGTATTATATAATTTTTTTTTCTTAGGCAAGAAACCTACTGGAATTCGAGACTTAATTAATGAAGCTTTGCATCGAGAAATGATGGGTCTGAAGTCCAAAGTGAAACAGATAAAGGAATTTTTATTAAAGCCTGAGACTCAGGCCAAAATTAGGAGGGAACTTTTTGAAGAAAGACTTATTAACAACAGTAATCCAGCAAATGACGTTGATTTCAGCACAACTTTGACATAAGCTCTACATTGTGATTGTGACAACATAGCTTATGAAATCTTTCCAGCTTATTAAGTAGCTCTTTGGTAAACACCAAAGAAGTTTCTGATAGTGTCTGCACAACAGCAAACCAACATTTGGTGGGGAATTAGGAATTTCTTGCCAAAGAAAACTGATTCTGCCCTATTATTTTTTGAGCTACACTTGTGTTTTAGAATGTCTGTTTCTGTAATATTGAGAATCATTTTATAGAAATGATTTCTTAATTAGCTATTGTGAGTTACTCCTCGGGTCCTTGCAGGAAAAAAAAAAAAAAATACAGACTGTGAACAAATCATTCACAGACAAATAGAATAAAACAGAGCCAACAACAGTATTTTAAGGGTCACTTGCCTCCTGTTGACATGATTGTTGCTAAATCAAAAGAAGCATTGTCCAGGTGTGTCTACATCTAGTGTTACTTTTAATGAGAATTTGAATGTTTATTGAACAATAGTACTTGAATGAGCATTTATAAACGTAATTACTATGATCACTGGTTAAGAATGTTTTATATATCCTTATAATATTTTTCACTGATCAAAATGTAGTTTTGCTTTTTCATTTCTTAAGGAATACATGTGTGGGATTTTTATTTTTTACATTTCTGAAGATAAGTTCCAGGTCTTACCGTATCCCTTGTCATCTGAATTTGTTTGCGCTGCTTCTGTTTTGAAGAGCATTCTTGAAAACTTCCCCTGGTGTGATGACTGTTGGTAACAGCTTTTTCTATAGTCATTGCAAAACTGCTGCTACCAATAGATCATGATGGAGGGGGAAATCACTGGAGATCAAATATGTGAAATCACTTCAAATATAAAATCCAGTTTACTCATAGATTTTAGCTATTTTTTCACTGGGTAAATTATACTACATTTATTTACAAATGAGTTTATGCATTTTCATGGCTCTTAATAAACATATTGTTTTCCCTTGTTGCCTTTCCTCATTTCTTTTTTTCACTCTTGAGAGTAGCTGGATCTATGTTGGTGTAACGAAGTCATAAATAGGAACTCCGATAGTTTCAGTGTTGCTTCACCTTCATGTTCCTGTCCTTCATGCTAAGATAGCACAGTTGTTAAAGCACCTTTAACTTTACCCTTTAAAATGATATCAAATCAGTCAGCTTCACAGAGAATTAACAACAGAACCTTAAATTCAAAGAAAAATCTAAATAGCATCTTATAAACAGCTAAGAATGTGTCACTGGTGTGACATCCTAGCAAAGACGAAAAGTGGAGATCCATCCAGGTGCAGAATCCTGGGAGCTGTTTGCCATGAAACCCCTTTCAGTGGTAGAGGGCTTGACTGTTTGTAACTGGCTTCTTTTTTTTTTTTTTTTTTTTTTTGAGACGGAGTCTCGCTGTGTCGCCCAGACTGGTGTGCAGTGGCCGGATCTCAGCTCACTGCAAGCTCCGCCTCCCGGGTTTACGCCATTCTCCTGCCTCAGCCTCCCGAGTAGCTGGGACTACAGGTGCCTGCCACCTCACCCGGCTAGTTTTTTGTATTTTTTAGTAGAGACGGGGTTTCACCGTATTAGCCAGGATGGTCTCGATCTCCTGACCTCGTGATCCACCTGTCTCGGCCTCCCAAAGCGCTGGGATTACAGGCTTGAGCCACCGCGCCCGGCCTCTTGGCTTCTTTAAGTAAATCCTTAAGGTAGAAAGCAAAGATAGTTTTGGCCTTGCCTTGTTTTTCAAACAAGGAAACAGACTCCAAGAAGTGGCATGCCTTATCCAGGGCCCCACTGCTATCAGGGAACTGGACTTGAACTGTCACCCAGGGCTCTATGTCAATGTCCCGGTGTTATCCTTACCACCCCATAGTCTAAGTTAACAGTATTTCTGGAGAGAAGGCACTTCTCAACATGTATCTACAGATATCCTCTGGGAGCGATTCCCAATCCATCTAGATAATTTGAAAGGCTGCAATAGTATATACATTTTGCAATCTGGGGTACGTGTCTTATTGTTACTTTAGTTTAAAATCATGATTTTTGTTAAATACTAAGTCCCAGATTGTGTGCCAGGTGATTTAGGCTCATGATTAAATTTCTTCCCTTCAGTGACCCTATTAGGAAGTAATTAGTACTTTTACAGATTAGGAAACCGGGGCCCTGTGTGGTTAAATAGCCCAAGGTTATAAAGCTAATAAAGGTAAGGCCAAATTTAAACTGCGATCTTTTCTAATTCGAAGTCAACACTTTTTCCAAAATGCAGCGCTGCTTCTTTCCAAGTACGATATATTTGACAAATTAAAGAAGTGTAAGAAAAGGAAAGTCACTTTCTTTTGACTAAACCAGCTTCCTTGCAGCCCTGAATTTCTCTGAACATATATGAGAGTGATCAGCTGATGTTATGGAACTGAAAAATCACCCAGACGCTTAATATAGGGATTAAGGATTCTCATCCTTATCAATGAAATCTCCATTTAAGAAGGTCTATGAAGAAAATGGAAGGTATAAAATAAAACAAGTTTTATTTTCCATTTTTAAAAGTGAATAAGACATTAATTTGCAGAACTCTAAGTTTGGGATCTGAAATGTTCCAAGTGACTTTATTCCCATTAGTCAGTCACGGAATAATTGCTCTTTGGGTCACATAGGCAGAGTGAGTTGTCCTGAGTCAGTACCGTATGTTATGTAGCCTTGTCTTGTGACAGGGAGGCTGCATGGTTGGCCACAGAGTGCTGGCTTGGGCCTTCTAGACTGTGTCTTCTAGACTTGGGTCCACCACTAACACATGATCTTGACCAAACCAATTCACTTTTCTGAGCCTCACTGCCCACTCTGGAATTGGAAAGAGTTTGGCTGGGTGATTTTCAAGGATCCTAGAACAGTGCTCTTTGTGACCACACCATGATACTACTCATGCTGACACCACTGTCTCAGCTACTGCTGTGTGAGGCCTTGATGGGGCCACGCTATTGCATCTGTTGGCAGGAGGAGCTTAGAATTCTAGAAGACTTTACACTCTGTTTGACTTGTGTTGGTTCTCAGCTTCGGGTAGGGAAGCCCCAGTGGCACATATTCATATTTATCAACAAATGCCAACATTTTTGGGAATCAGTCACTGGAAAAAGAATGTGTCCTAGATTAATTAGGAATGTCAAAAAGTAATATTTTCAACAGTAGGACAAAATTCTTGTCAGCTTTGAACTTGGTCCCATTTATAAAATGTTAGATTATTGCTGTATTAGTCTACTTCTCAGTGCAGAAGTATTTTTATAGGCCTTTAAGATA